>NC_141765.1:47774058-48074058 GCF_982258835.1 Parasteatoda tepidariorum | reverse complement strand
AACTTTCAAAACAGTTCAGATTTTTACATTTAAACAAATATGAATAAAAATGAATCAGTATAAATAATGAAAAATGAATTTAATTCAAAAGTTATTGAAAAAAAAGTAGTTTTGACATTTATTTTTTCCTTCCTCAACTTTATTTCATTATGCTGAAGGGTTTTGAGTTAAAAAATAATTAATTTTATCTAGATGAAAAAATTATGAAAGTTAAAATAAAAAATGATAGGGGTTTAGCATTATTTACATTTCTTCAAAAAAAAAAAAAAAAAAAAAAAGCAAGAAAATATTTTAGAAGTTAATAATAAAAAATAATTTTTAAAATTTTTTTATATACCTGCAAACTTATAATTCCAGGTCATATCTCATTCATTCCATTCCCTCTAATTGGGATCAACTCATTAAATAAAAACTTTCAAAACAGTTCAGACTTTTATATATAGACAAATATAAATAAAAATGAATCAGTGTAAATAAAGAAAAATGAATTAATTTCAAAAGTTATTGAAAAAAAAAGTAGTTTCAATATTTATTTTTTCCTTCCTCAATTTTATTTCATTAAACTGAAAGGTGCCCACAAAAATTTTCTCAAGGGGGAGGATACAACTGATATACACTACATATATATTTAAACTATATACAGTAGGGAACCGATTATCCGGAACAATCGGGACCATCGCTATTCCGGATAACTGATTTTTCCGGTTTTCTGAATCGCTACAAAAGCCGTTTTTTTTTATTGTTAAACCCAACTAAAAAAAAAAATATTAGGAAATAATTTTAAAAAGAAGAAAAACGATGAAGCAATACAGTAATGATTATTTCTAAAATGATGATATGGTAAACATCTTTCAAAAAAGAAAGAAAAATCCTAAAATCTTATGAGGAAAAAACTTTTTTTTTTTTTTAAAAAATGGTGGGAAAATGTATCGAATTTGGTTTTCTGATTTCCGGATAACGGGTTCTGTACTGTATATGATATAAACAAAAAAGGAAAACTATTTTTTAAAAATGCAATTCAAATTAAAACGCCTTTAGAACACTTTTCTCGATAGGAAACTTTGGTTTAACTTCTCCCGTTTGTAAAGTTATTATACTTTGACGTCACAAGCAAACCTCGCCTCATTTTGTGTCACGTGAAGTTAGTTTCGTTTTGGGCTAATTTTAAGTCGTTTTTTTAAAATTCGGGTAAGTTTTTTAGATTCTGAATTGATTTTAGAGAGTTTTAAGATATAGACTATTTAAAATAATAAACATTTTGTAATGGCCCAATTCATGCAGGTTCCTTATTATACTTTGTAACTAATGCAACTTTTTTCAAAAACTCCTTTAAATATGAAGTAGACAAACAACTCAAAACAATGAGTATGCTAACTTCTAGTAGTATATTTGGTCAACATATATTCCAGATAACAGGAAAAATAATTGATAAATTATATTACAGAACTGTTTTATAGAAGTTAAAGAACTTACTAAGGAAGCAGTACTCTTTATTAAATTTTCAGAATATGATTTAGCAGAACTTGCTTCTAGCAAATCTGGAAGAGGATGAGATTGGTTAGAATGATCCTCTTTGGGAATCTTTCTCTCAACAGTGGATCTTTTCTCACTATCTTCACTTGCAGCATCAGGGCTTTGAGTTCGTTTTCCAAGTTCAGAATCAGAACAATCTGATACATCAATTTCAATAATTTCAAAGCCTAAATTATTTAAAATAAAGTACAGTTATTTTCCTGGAGAGAATACCTATGTGAAAAAGCGAAATAAAAAGTTAAAAACACAGTTAGACCAATTCCATATACAAGTACCATCATCAGTTGCCAAGATATCAAAAGGAAAAGAAATACATAATCAATCAAGTTTCAACAAGAAATTATCTTGGCAAAAATGAACCAAAAAGGAGAAGGCAAATTACATAAAGCTATTTAAGGCAAATTGTGGCATAAGAGAAATCATATAGGCCCCACTTCCATTTTTTCCCACTAACATACAATACAGCATGAAATGCCACTAGATTTACTAAATTATATTATGAAGAACTACATATAAATAAGGTTATGAATCCTTTTCCAAATACATAATTACAGTTTGAAATGAAACAGAAGTTATTCACAGTTAAAAGAAAGAAGGTAACTCCTTGCGGAATATTGGGTACCACATTGATTGTTATCAAGTATCACATGCGTGAAAATACACTTGAAAAATAATAATCTTCAAAATATAAAATCTATACTTAGAAAACATTTATTACTTCGAAGTCTTTCTTTTATGCACTTATTATTAAAAGAAAGAATTAAAAATGATACTTACAGAAGAAACACATATAACCAATCATAATTTGAGAATAAGTACACAATAAAAAATAAACTATTCACAAACTATAAACTAATCACCAACTTTTTAATTATTTTCAAATATTTCCAATCTTATATATAATCAAACCAATCAAATCAAATTCTTCACTCTTAGAACAAAAGAAATGTAGTTCATCCTCGAGTTCATTTTCTATGTCATCTTCATAATCCGACATAAAGCAAGGAATTATCTGACACGTAACAGTAAGATAAAAGAAAACGTATGAATGGAATTCTGTAGAATTAGCAGGGGAAATGAGCTAAAGAATTTGAAGAAAGCAGTGGAATGTGTTGAAACGCATGCAGACTTTCTACACAAGCCAGGTCACTTTATTCTAGGTGCAACCAGTAAGAATAACTATTTCATTCATTAGTTACAATAGTAATGGTCAAATGTAACGACAGCCTATAAAATGTGAATTCCTCAGTGACCTTCAACTTTCAGTAAAGAAAATGAACAGCTAAAACGAAGATGAATTATTACAGCAGTCATGGGAAGGGCGAATCTAGCGAAAGATGTTCTCTGATGTCAAAAATATGCCAACACAACAAAAATATAACAGCACAACATAAATTTAGTGTGAGTAAAACTAAGAAAGACAAACTTCCCTCTCCTCTTACAACTGAGAAATGTTTCAAATTTGGAAGGGGGAAATAAAATGTTTTTTTCTTTCTCCCTCAACTTCCTGCTACCAGTAACATAAGGACCTGTGTGAGGAAGGGTCGGGAATATCAGCAGAACGTAACGAAACTTAAAAACTAATAAATTGTTCATTTGATCACTAGTTGTAGACAAGAAATTTTAATTTTTTAAATTTATTTTTCATTCATTCCAAAGATTTGATTTATTACAAAATCATAATCCTGATGAGGATTTATATCATAATCCTCATGATCAGGGTTTTATAGAAAGATATCCAATTTTATAAATAAAGTTCTTTTTGCTTAGTTTGTTTTGTAAAGTTTTCATAAAAAAATTTAAATCCTTTGAAGCCAAAACAGTTAAATATAAAAAACAAATTGCTTAAAAACTACTGCATAAAAGAACTCATTGAAGAAATAAATAAACTAAAATTGCACTATTTAAAAAGGAAACATATTTTTGAGAAGACGAAATCTTTCTTCTCCAAATCTTACGCTTCAATCATTTATTATGAAACATATAAATCAGTGATAAATAAGTTTATAGACAATTAATAATAATAAAATATCTAAACAATATTTCTTTTAGATGATATAGGAATTGCTGAAGTAAAGCCAACGAAAAAAAATATTACTGATAGTGATTAGAAGAGAAGACAACGCAAAACATAAAAGAAAAACGCACTTTCAAGAGAAAATAAAATAAATTATAAATTTCAATGACAGATGAATGAATTTAATTTCTGGGATTGAAACTAATGTCCAGATTAAAATATATAGTTCGAAAGTCTTACTCCATTTTATTTTCGGTATTTTCTATAAACTCAGTTGGGGGATTTCTTTTTCAGAACCTCATTTTTTTTTCTATTTTTAAATATTTATCCGACTATTTTGAAATATTTTTTACTTTGAAATATAATATTTTTTTGACAGTTCTTACATCAGTTAATCAGTAGACCAGTGTCAATTTACGCACTCCCGTGATTTATTTTTCTTAGGCACGTTTATCTAATGCAAAAGCGTATTTTCTAAATTGTTATTTCTTATATGTTGTACACATTGGTTAGCAAAAGGCTCAGAAAGTTTTAATCAGTGTTAAAAAATAAATTTTAACTAAAATAATATGAGGAAATTGGATCGATGCATGCAATCAGATAAAAAGATTTTATTTTCCTGCTTTGTGACAATTTGAAAATAAAATATTTATAAAGAAAATACAGATGAGGAGAAGAGAGGAAACTGATTGCAATGCATATTTTTTTTTTTAAAAATTTTTTATATCTGATGAAGAAAAAAAAATTAAGTTTTTTATATTTATATACAGCTGACTAAAACATGATTTTAAACCTGGAATTTTACATTTTTCAGAATGTCATTTGGAGTCTACTTCCACTAAGCTCTTCAATTATTAAATAAAATCATCACCCCCAACTAGTAATTACTATTCTACTTGAAAACAGGGTTTAACAGTTTCCTGTCAATCTATGTTTCTATTATCTTCATAATTATTCAGAAGGCATTGTTGATGCAATATGAATAACAACTCCTTTTATGCATAGAAAAGCAAGATAGCTGCACCCTGAACTCCTCCCTTCTTTTACAATGATAGCCATTAATCCTGTGGATTTTTGAACTAGTTTTTACATGTTGCAATGGTATATGTATTGGCTGGTATGATATCTTTGAAGATCATAAATGAATCTTATTCCATATTTTAAATTGCTACAAAAAGTATGCTATTCAAAAAATTAAATATATATCAGCATACCCACCAACTGCTACGGAAATTGGAGGTAAACTACGGAGCTACTGGTGAATAGTAAAAGGCTACGGATTAAATGAAAGTGCCTGTCTGATCCATCCGCTTCCGCTGTTGTCCTCTTTCAAGCATGGGATGTCCCCGATTGCGTATCGCCGAAAATGACGTCATGAGCAGATAGCCTTGGTCGGGAGAAACCACGTAATGTGTAAGCTTTAGATGATATAAGTTTTTAAATATTGTTTTCCAATTCTGAAAGCTTTATTAGGAAGAAACTCATTTATATAATCTATTTTTCTTTCAATAAATTGGTATTAAATTGTTTTTTTGACTTAATTGCTTTAAAATTTGGTGTAAAAAATATTTAATAGGAAACATCTTAGAATCTTACCTTCCTAAATAAAATAGGTAATTTTTTTTTGTTAACAATTGAATGAATGTAGAGAAAAAGTTGTGGAGAGTTCACTTTTTGCATTTTACTGAGATGTTATATTATTTTTCTTTGAAATTTGTATAAATGTAAAATAAAACTTTTACTTTCATTTGCAATTTAATAATTTTATATCCTTAGAAAAGTGTACCTTCCTGTATGTGAAGTAAAATTGTATCTAAATAACATGATTTTTTAAAAGTCTATAGTATTTTAATTTTTTAAAAAATTTCTCAATGTGAAATAACATTTTACGCTAGTTTCAAAATCTATTTTCTTATATTTATCAACTGCTTTTTGAAATTATAAGTGAATATAATTAAGTATCAATATGAGCATAGCAAATATTGCGGGATGCCGTAAATGTGTGTTGCGCGAGTGCTACTGAAAGCTAGATGGGCAAAGTTGGAGGGCATATATAAGGCACATTGTAAGAATACCTAAAGTTTGAAACTGAGAAACATTTGTACGGGTAATATTACCATTATGAAAAGGAAACTAACCTTGCAATAAGAGTAAGAATAATGGCAGATGTGAAGTCACTAACTCCCTTCCTCTTTATAAAACGATCTAAACGACATGTTTTAATAATTTAAATTATTTCACACAGAAATATGTAAAATTAATTTCTCTGAAAATGTTACAGTTACTTAATAATGAATCTAAACAAAAAATAAGTTTTAGTATTAATAAATTTTGTAAAAAAAATTTTCAATATAAAATTTATTAAATACAAAAAATTAATTCATTTATGTTTTATAACAGCACAAACTACTTTAAAATTCAATTCATTCCATTATGTCAAAACTTGGTTATTTTTATTTGAAATAAAAAAGGAATTCCTTGTTTCTTCTACTCTTGGTTCACTTGAACCTGAAAGGTGTACATATAGTTTCCTGATAGGTATACATTACTCTCCAGAAGAAAACCCTACTCCTAACACAATTTTTTGCTTTAAGATGTGTAAAAGCATAGTTCTAATATTTTCATTGAAAATATGAAGATAAAAAAGTGCTTTTTTAACACTAGAGCTTACATTATTAGTATATATATAAGAAAAACTTTAATAAAAGATTTAAATAAAAATAATTCTCCATTAATTAACTTATGCATCTTTAAGCAATATTTCCCATTAAAATATTTATTATCATTACTTAATCACACATTGTGCTTGAAATACTCACAAGGAGTAAAAAAGTATGTAACAGGCACATTTTGTAGTTAAATTATAGTTAAAAAAATAAAATATAGGTATAATGACCAATGAATATCAAATGCTTCAATTCATTACTGATTAGTTAAAGCCGGTTGGGGGTATAGGTCCCTAAAGTCAGACAATTGTAAAAAATAATAAATCTTTAAAATATTTCAGAGTATTTAAACAATGATAATATAGAATAATTAAACTTATAATTAAATCATCAATTATTTTAAAATGAAAGCTGATCTCATAGCAACATTAAGTCAAAAAAAAAAGAAAAAAAAAAGAGGCTTACTAAGCTTGGTTTCTGAGTGAACACCATTTTTTTTCTTTAATATTGGTGTTAATTGATGAGAATCATATGGTAGTTCAATTGGTAAGCCAGCCGATCTTTGAACCTCAGATAAAGTATGTTCAAGTAAGATGACCTGAAAGAAATTAATTATTTTTTCTAATTAGTTCAAAATTCAATATATTTAAATATTAAATATGAATAAAATAATATATTTAAAAGATTTAAATGTACAAAATATTAGCATATTTTTTACAAAAAGAAATAAAAACATTCTTATTATCTAAAGATTACATTTTTAAGTATTAATATGTAACATTCAAGATATGAAGGCCACTTTGTAAATGCTAATTAATTAACAGAAGTCAAAAACTTTTAATGTAATGTTAGAAATTTTTACTTTTAATGTTTAGTGTTATATCTCTGGAGTTATTTGGAAGAATTAAATGTTTTTATATAGTAGTTATAAAATGACTTCAATTAAAATAATTCTATTAAAAAAACTTTAATAACTATTTCATTTAATGAAAATCAAACAATTTTTGAATAATAACACAAGAAAATATTTTATGCTCTAGCAAGCTGAATTATTGAGTATAATAAAATCCGACATTTGAAATAACTATTAAAAATATGTTAAAATAGCATATTATTTTTAACAATATTTAAATATGTTTCTTTTATTAAGAGCTATTCCATAGATTCATTTTAAGTTTTAACATTTAAAATTACCATATTAAACTTAATGAAAGCTTTTCAATATTCTATAACTATAAAAATAGTTTTCTTTATTATTAAATTAAATAATAATAATATACACAACTATTAAAAATTATTCTTTAGTATAAATTTCTCTGACTGAACAAGTACAATGATTACAAGTCAGCATAACTTATTTAAAATTGAATGGAAATTTTTTTTAATAGAGTTATTAGTTTTTGAAAAATATGAAGAAAAAGAATAACAAAAAGGGATCAAAATTATGCCTGACTGCTCTTCCCATTAAATATATAGGGCCACATTTTCTAGATTGTAGCTATACCAATATCTTAAACATCAAAGATTCAATTAATTGGAAAAGGTTTTATTTTTAAAAGTATGTTTCTGCATCTGATTTCTTATTTTTCAATAGTTTGCTAATTATAAATATGATTGGCTAACTCAAAAATAAATATCACATGAAAAAAGGCACCTCTAGAACTATGGTGATTGCAATTTAATACATGAAAATATGGTCATAAGTTTGAAAGTTACTTGGGTGCTCTGTTTTTTCATTTTGCTTAAAGTAAATATGAATGCCGTCAAAGTTATATCATCATATAGATAGTCATAAACAAGAACATGTTAGGACAGTATAAATTTTGAAAGTCATTGTCAAAGTGGTGTTGCTATATGGTGCAGAAACAGACAAAAATAGATAAAAATAAGAACTAGAAACTTTTTAAACACATGTTTAAAGTCATCCTGTTAAATTTTTTTCAAAGTTAGGCAATCAAACAATAAATCCACAATGACTGAAAACATTTAATTTTAAGTTGCATGCATAAGTCAAGAAATGAGGTTGACTTTCAAGAAAAACAATCAGAAAGAAGTTAGCAAAAACTGCACAATAATTTTTATTTGTTATAATAAAACATTCTTAGCCATTTTTGAATAATTTAATTTAATTTCAAATTTTTAGACAGCAAAATTGAAATTTCTTTCAATTAAAGTGTCAGAGTTATTTAAATTTTTTAAGAAAAGGAAAGTATTACACAATTGGCAAAATTGCAAATTCAGTTTTTAACAGTATTGACACTTTAATTACTTACATAATGAAGAAACATATATTTTTATATTTTCCAAATTTTTTAAGCTTTAATATTCAAATCTTATCATGGATAAAGTAATTTTCTCTAATGATGAAAACTTACTTTCCAGTCTATCATATTTGGGTTAAGAGTGTTGCTAATTAGAGTGATAAAAAGCACTGTTCAAATAAAAAATGTGAAAAATCAAATCATTTTAAACAATGATTTAAATTTCATCAAAAAATATTTACCCGGTCTTTTAATATTTTAACTAATGCATTATATTCTTGGTCTTTCTCTTGAATTTGTTGAACTCTAAAGTCTTCCTGTTGAATATAATCTTTTTCCCTGTAATAATGAATAAAAGATAAATGGAACACTAAATAAACAGTTAGTAATTGAAAGAAAATCTTAAAAAGTAACTCTGATTATTCTTTAATGGATAATAAAATAATTTATATGTATAACATATATATTTAAATATTTGAAAATGAAATTTTTGTTTGAAATTGTGACGCGTATTTAGTAACTATTTGTAGCTATAATTTCAATAGTTATATATTTTTTTTAAATATTTAAAATATTAGATTCAAAATGGTGAGGGGCATATAAATTATTTTAAAATATTTATGCCTTTTACCTCCACTAGATTTTAATTATATTCTTAAAAGCATGTCAAAATTTATTAGTTTCCTTTTGCTTTATAAAGTTAAAATGATATATGATATGACAGGGTTTATTGTATATTTTTTTAATGTATCAGCATCCTGATTTATCTACATTAATTGTGGACAAATCAAGGTTTGTCAAAACCTGGTTTCCTTAAGAAAAATACCCAAATTATTTTACCTGCAGATAAATTGGATTTTCCATATAAATCTTACATGCATATTTATATACACTAAATATGAGAATAAAATACAGTATGATAGTATATACTGAAAAATTATTGCTTGATTGATATCAAAGGGATTAATAGAAGAAATAGTTCAGACAACTACTATTTTAGTCATTTTTCTGCAATCAAAATATATAATGAATTGCAAAATGATGAAATTTTTTAGATCATTCTTTGTAAAACATAAAGCAAGATACATTAAGCAGTCTGTTTTAAAATGCAAATAAATACATAATTTGTTAGAATTAATGTTAGAAAGTTAATGATAATGGAATTTATATAAGCATTGCAAATTATAAATTCATGGAATGTAGATACACATAGTAAAAAGATTTAGCATATGGTATGTTTTTTAAACTTTTTCCATGAATGAATCTTGTGTATGCCTTAAAATACTCAAAAAGTTATTAGCATTAAAAGTGAAGCTTCAGCTTTGGAAATAAATGGGGAAAAAAAGATCACAAATTTTAAACACTTACTTTCTAAGCATTCCATAAATGTAATTTAAGATTTTCATGAACTTGCAGAAATGTAATAAACATAATTCAATTTATGAAAAAAAAAATGAACATGCCCACATTCCATTAATATATAATTTAATCAGATATTATCATTGTATAATTTTAGCTTTCTTACATAATTAATAAAAATTTTATCAAACAGAAATAAGATACACAAATGGTAAATAAAAGATGTTTTTTGTAACTATTCATTAAAATGCAAAATATAAGCATAACTCAAAGATTATAACAGTTTTATTAAACTAAAGATTAAAATAACAGAAACTTTCTCGTTATTTCCCTTTATTGACAATTTAAACATTATAGAAAGTTCTTCTCAAATTTTTAGTCCCTAAACAACGTTTTTTTTTTAAACTG
Source organism: Parasteatoda tepidariorum (assembly GCF_982258835.1). Classification (NCBI taxonomy): domain Eukaryota; kingdom Metazoa; phylum Arthropoda; class Arachnida; order Araneae; family Theridiidae; genus Parasteatoda; species Parasteatoda tepidariorum. Next base: position 48,063,814 of record NC_141765.1, on the reverse strand, counting down.
AATTTATATATATTTAGTATTCCTTATTGTCTAGCTGTCATCATATCAGTGACTAGTTGATTAATTAGAGGCGATGAATTCAAAACTTTATCTTTAAAAGAGATAAAGATGATCTGGTATAATATGAGCATATTTCTTTCTGCAGATTTTTCATAATATATAGATCACCATATTCATTTTAAAATAGATACAAGATGCATATCATATATATCTGTTAATGTACTGTAAAAGACCATAAAAGGTTATATTTTAAATAAATCATGCAATGTGTGTTATGAGTAATAAGACACATAATTTGTTTCATAGATAAATTATAATTTAGCAAATGTTTTTTTTTAGATGTGGGCATCCTTTTTTTTTATAGAATTTTGTACATTTATCTTTGATTTTGTCTCAAAAAATCAGACAACTGAAATATCTTTTACTTCATGTTTTGTATATATAGTAACAATGCTGAATTTATAAAACAATCAGTCACTAATTTCTAAAACAAATTGGCTTAACAATTTCAAAGAAAATGTATTAAAATTCTGATTCAAACTTGTAAATTGTACCACTTGGTAGGTTTAAGGATAAAGATTTTTGAGTGGGTCAAATCTAAAAAAAAGCTACTGGGTTATTTTGAGCTGGGTCCACTTTGACAAACCCAAAGTTAAATGCTTATTTTTAAGGCATAAAAAATCATAATTTTACAATATTAAGTAATAAAATATTGGTTAATATATTAAATTCAAAGGACTTTTGGAGACGCATGAAATCTAACCCATTTTGTTTAATGGAATATGGTGAAACTGAGTAAGTTAATAAATACAGTGGCGAGTTTTTCCAAAATTAGTTTTGAATTGCTCATTAGAACTGAATAGAAACCAACAACTAATTAACAATACAAAAAGTATTTTTCAAACAAAAAAAGTCATTTAAATATGTTTGCTTTTAGATTCTATAGAATGTATAACAATCTCTTTTGACAAAATGAATTTTGTAGATGTTTCTGCATTTCGGAAGCTTACAAAAATGTTATTAATATTGAAGTTTTTGTAGAGAAATAGGATAGAGCAGTTAATGGTAAGGACTTAAAAGGTAACAACCAGAAAAGAACAACATTAAGATTCAATTATCAATTAAATAGAAATTCAATTAATAGTCCAAAATTGTTGTGCCTCTTTTTTTAAAGAAATAATAAAAATAACTAGCTAGCTATTTTTCTAACTAACTAGCTAGTAGTTTTATTTATTCAAAATGACTTAACTAAGTCATTTTGATAGAATTATTCAAGCATTTGTTTTTAAATTTTAAAAGAAGATTTCCTAAATTTATAATAAATACATTAATATACATCACTTTACACTAAAAAATACAAAAAGTTACAGTAGTCTGTCTCTACAAATTAGGTAGTTTGTTAAGGTTAAAAAATAGTCTAAAACTCTCTCTCTTTCTACATAAATATATATGCAAGATGTGTCATAATTCCCTTCTGGGTTTGGAATGCTTATAACTAACAAAATATTCTTAATACATCAACAAATTTCAGTTTACCTGATAAAGAAACATTACAAGTTTTTTCCCCCACAAACGTTCAGAACCTTTAGAGATGTGACAGACTTATAAGTCTAAAATCAAATTCTTGCTGCACCAGTTGCAATGTTAGCAATTAATGGCAGTGAATGCGGTATATGCCAAAATATAGAAGTTTCAGTCAGTGGCAGAAATGAACACTGCCACCATTGAAACTTGACATATTGATTCTATAGGATTAGTAAATGGTATGCAACATCATATATTGTAAGTCATGTAAAACATGGTATGTATTTTGGTTATAATCAAAAGTGGCAGCATTTCAGCATGACACTTTTTCCTTCCTTTTTTACTTAATAAATTTTTTTCTCGAACAAGGTAGAGTAGGAAGTCAGTTCTTCTTGTAAGTATTTAGTAACTGAGTACTTGTAAGTTATTCTTGTAAGTACTTTCTTATATATATATTTGATTCTCATTAATTTTCTTTGCATCTGGCTATAACACAAAATCAAGGTGGATTTATTTAAGTGGGACACACTTTACCGTGAATCTGAATTTACGCTTACAAGTTTACACATCATGTTATCTTTGAAAACAAAAATAATTGCATTGTTTAATATGAACATAAAAACAAATTTTTTCAAAATGGGAGAAGCAAATTTTGCACCTAATGAAAACTAATTTTGTCATCGCAACTTATGCAGCAACCTCCCTCGTTAAAACAAGTTTATCACTTTTCCCGAACTTCTTGGATCTGAGTTTGGGAATCACAATTAGTTCACGTCAATTAGCAATTGGTGATGTCATCAACTAAGCATGTAATGAGAACATGGACTTTTTACAATGTGAGTGGTGCCAACCTAGGTGGTTATTGTGAATATTTCATTTGGTTGCGAAAATAAATGAGAAAAAAGCCTCTTAATTAAGAAACTAAGCAGATAATTTTATACAATGCAAGTGATGGGATAAAAATCAGCTATTGCATCAAAGTATGGAATACCTGCAAGTACTCTTTTGAAAACTAATGTCTTGTGCAATCAGTTTGATCCCATGAGAAAATGGATGAGAACTACTAAAAATGAAGAAACTGAAATTACTTTGTTAAGATAAATAAGAGAAGCTAGGAATCAACCAGACTAGTTTGTAGGTTCATGTTAGAATGGTGCGTTATATCATAAAATTACTATTTAACTTAAAATGACTATAAAAAATATTTTTAAACATACCACTTAAATGTTTTGATATTTTTGCTTTAGTGTTTTTTTTTTTAAAATAATCTATAATGACTTTTGTTATTTTATCTGTTAAAACGAAAAGATTTTTGCTACCCTTCGACTAAATGGGATTTGACTGTGTGTGATTTTCATATAATGATAAAATACTACTACTAATAAGAATAATTTATGATTGACATGCCTATTGTTCACAGTATTTACTGGCTTATTACTCTTTTAAGAATAAATATGCTACTATAGAGACTTGTGTAAATTCATTATTCAAATAGTAAAAACCTTTCAACATTCTAGTATTTACAATTTTAAAGGTCGCCTTAAAAGTTGATGGAAAAAAAGTTATTAGAATGTGCACACCTTAAGCAAGTACAAACAATAACTCTACTAGCTTATTAAAGAAATCAATCAAGAAATTTAAAACTTAAATCCCATTATTACACACTGTTTTTTTCCACACATTAGTTAAGGATGAGAATATATACCTTTTCTGAAACTCTTTAATGATCTTCTTAGCCTTACTGTATTTTTTCTCTAAATCATGAAGTTGTTGTTGAGCTTTTCCTACTTTAAATTTATACTCTTCTATTTGTTGTTTTGCTGCTTGCATTGATAATTCTTTTTCATTTACCTGATGTTGTAAACTATCAATCTTTTTCAACATTTTTTGGCGCTCTGACTCCATTTTTTCAACATATTGCAACTACAAATAAAATTAACAAAATATTAAGTTTCAAACAAATTTTAAACATGACACAGTAATTGTATAAGCAAACAAAGGTCCAAGAGTTCAGTTATTGTTTTAAAACTACACCAAACACATATTAAATTTGTTTCGAAATTTTTTTTTTCTTAAAGTTATAACAAAGAAAAAACCTAGATGTGATTATTGGTAAATCAAAGATTTTCTTGCTTAATGATAATTTATTAATTTGACTTATACATACTTGAAGACATTTTTATACAGAATAAAGTCTCATATTGGAAAGTCCGTTTTCCTGAAACATCTATTTTTTCAGATACCTTTTAACAAACAAAATAAAAATTTCATCTCCACTTTTAGAATTCACAAGTTTTTGTAAAATATCATGTAAAAAAAAGAAAACAATTTCCTCTTTTTTTTTTTACTGTGTTGTGGATATAAACATTTATACTGCTTTAATGAACAAACTTAAAGAGTTGAGAAGACAAGAGTATTAACAGGTAAGACTTGCAGAGGACATTCTATGACCCCATGCATTCCAAAAATTAATTCTTGAAAACTAGCCACCTGCTTCTCCTCTAAGTTACAAATAATTAAATTATACATATCTAAATCTCAAAAGTGTTATGTTTCCGATTAAAACTATATTTATTAGCAGCACATGAAGGAATTTAATTTGAGGTCATTCTATGACTCCCATAAGTCTTAATGCTTACTCAGGAGATGTGTGTCCTCCTGGTTAAAGAAAAAGAAAATAAACTTTGCAGAGAGAAATAAAGCTAAATATTAATGGTGCTTGAAAGAAACATCTGTAAATAGAATTTGTTTTGATTCGAAAATGTCATTAATTAAAAAGTTTTCAAATTCTGTTGCCTATTACTTTTATTATTTAATAGGATTTACTTGTTAAATTTGGAGCATGTTCTTAAACGTCATTTTTTGCATAATGTCTGTATTCATAACTCTCACAATGAAATAATAAAAATGGAGAAAAAACTGTTCTTATTCATGAAAGAGAAAGTCAAATTTATCTGCTGTTTATTTTGGATTTTTTTTACCAGTGAGAATTACTTTATATTCAACATTCTTCAAATAAAAAGATTCTATAATTGTCATTTAAACGCTAACAAAATGTTACTGTATGAAAATTGACATTAACTATCCATAACTTTGTTGATTAACACACATTTTGATCTTTTTTTACTCTAAAGACCTATTATACTGAAAAATGTATTTTCAAGACTTGCGAAATTCTTGGTGATTTCGAATGCAAGACTTTTTATTGTAGTTGGAAAAAAAAATGATACAATTACAACAAATAAATTAGGAAAATATGAGACAATATTTCAGTGAATAAAAAAAGAGTTGTTGCACTTTAAGTTTAAAAACACTGTTCAGACAGACTGACAGAGTATCTGCTACATTTTAGATTTTCAAATTCATGACTTTTCATGACTAATTCCTAGAATTTTTCATGACTTCACGAAGTTACTATTTTCTCCAACAAAAACACAACAAGAAATTTTAAAAAGCATTATACAGTATAACGTCCCATATCCGGACGTCCCTTTTCCGGAAAGGTCAATTTCCCGGACACTTTTTAACAATCAAAATAAACAAACATTTCTTCATCTTCCCCACTCTCTTAAAAAAAAAAAAAGTTTTTTGACAGGTTTTTTCCTTTCTTAGCTTCTAGTGATCTATGCATTAAACCCATAAATCAACAGAAAAGAGAACAGAAGATCTACCAAGACCGTACCGTTAGTAACGCTCCTCCTCTGGAATGCAGGAAAGGGGGGGGGGATTTGTTTTCAAAAGAGCACAATTGAGTCCCCTCCCCCCTTCTTTCCTGTGCAGCTGGCTAGTAAAAGAGGCATTTCCTGGAACCTTTTTGATAAAGTGTTAGGGAATAGTGTTAGTGTACTGTGAAAAAGGGTAAACACAGCAAACGTTAAAGTGGAGGGGGAATCCCCTTTAGTCACACAAGAAAAAATAAAGAGAACCCAATCAGGATGCCACGCCTTTATGCTTGATTGATAGCCAATGACAGGAGAGAAAATAAGAACTTGTCACTTCCCCCCCTTCAACTTGAATGACAAGTAAGAAGGAAATGAATTTTGCTTCTTCACCTACCCACCTTAATGAATGAATGACGGGAATTTCCCCTTCTTGCTTGAAACGTTCTAGTTCAAAATGGCGGAGAGAGCAATTAATATTTTCATAACTGTAAATTTTTTTAGTTTCCTATATTTATTTTTATAATAGCAATAATTATTATTTTTTAAATATTTTGTTTTTGATTGATAAGATATCATTCTAATACTAAAACATTATGGCCCGAAAAATAATGTTATTTAATTTCTGCTTCTTAGATTCAAATCATTTTAATCTCTGTTTACTTTGGGGGTCTATTATACGGAAAAATCGATTATCCGGACTTAGGAAAGTCCCGCCGATTCCGGATACGCGACTTTCCACTGTAATAACATAAATTGAAATGATAGGTATAACCAAAACTGTTATACTTTGCATAGTCATATTTAATGATTTTAAATTTAAAAAAACAGAATAAAGAAAGAGTTGAAGCAATAAAATAGCTGAAAAAACTACAAAACAAATAATTTTTTTCTGCGGAATTATATTACAAAGATACTTTTCTTATTCATCCGAAAGGAAAGAAATACTCCTGATTTTTCTGCTCTTATTTCGGAATTTAAAAAAAATTCGCCAATGACTGGCTTGCTTCAGCTAGAATTTTAAATTGATAAAATAAAAATAAATAATAACAAAAATTCTGAAATCACAGAAGTTTAAAACATAATTCGATCTAGAAATAATGTTTTTTCTTTCATTTTTCGAAAGAACACCATAACTTTCATAGAACATGATAAAAACATTTTATTTTTTAATAAAATACGACTGTGTGTGGGGATTTTATTACAACTTCAGATATATGGAACACCATGAAGGGGGGGGGGGATATTTTTAAATCCCATTTTAAAAATTAGATTTTTTAGTGACTTAAATCCATGAGTTTCCATGATTTTCTTAAAAAAAATAGCTAAAATCATGACATTTCATGACCAATTTTGTTCAATGCCAAAATTCATGACTTTCCAGGTGCGCGGATACCCTGGACTGACTTATTTCAAAATTGAAATTCTCAGAAACAAAGGCCTTTAGAGGAATGAATGAAACAAACAATATGTTCATTGTGAAAGCTGAATAATTATTTTACAGGAATTTCAGAATTTAGTTACAAAAATTGCCAACAGATGAAACTACAAATTACTGATGACCAGCACGATCAGTTACAGAGTTAAAACATAAAAGAAGGTTGTCGTACAGGGTTAGGAGGTTTAAAACATCCACTCTATTGAACAACATGAGTTTCAGGTACTGAAAATTCACAGGTCAGATGACAATCATATAGCATGTATTTTTTTCAAGACACTGTACGGCATACAATGCCATTAATGGGCATTGTATGCCGTACAGTGTAACTTAACTTACTTCTGTAACTTAATTCCGAGACTATGCATACAATTTTTACAGTTTTCACATTTAACATACAATTTGCTTCATTTTTCTATCACCCTTTGCTTTATAGATTTTTAATTTTGAAATTAGTTCTCCCCTAGAGACTGTATAAAATCACAAACAGTGGTCGGAAAAACAACATTATTTTTGTAGTTAACTACAACTACTTTTCTTTTAAATGTAATGACTACAAATTACTTTCAAATTGTAGTCACAATTTCACTACTTTTAGAAGACACACTTTTCTGGGAAATTTAATTTACTCCCATGTTCAAAATTGGCTTACTTTAACATGAAGAATTATTAAGAGATATTTATTCATGTTTACATGTGCAGATTTGTTAATCTAAGCCATTTTTAATGAATTTATTCTTTTAACCTTCAAATTTTTATGACTTTTTCCGACAGTGAATAATTAATTTAAGAAATCATAGGAAATAATCAAACACTTGCAATTTTATAATGTTTAATGCTTTTTGAATGCCTTTTGAGTAAATCTAAAATTGAAAAGAAAACATGTTTCCATCCATTTAAATAACATCAGTATTTCATGAATGTTTATTTGCTTTTAAAGGTGTGGTCAAAGTGAATAATTAACATTATTCACTTTGATATTTCACTATTATATAAGTGCCAGTTTAAATATTAGTAATGTGTAAAGCTAAATACGTAATACTAAATATTTAATGCTAATAACTCTTATTAATGTGCATACAAACTCTGTATTAGTCATCAAATATAAATTTACTGTATAAAATACCGTACTGTATATAACCAGCTAAAAAAATTTTTTTTTATATAATCTGACATTTCCAGGTATTTCAAAAAAATTTCAATGTAAATCTAGATTATATTTTATGTATACCATGTAATTTTAACTGTAACTGACAATTCTAGGACTGGTTATTTTCCAGGTATGATGTATGAATTTTCCAGGTTTCTGTAAAAAAATGCAACTTTCCCTGACTATTTCCGGCGTTTTTAAGTCAAAATAAAATTCCCTAACAATTCCAGGTTTTTCTTGATTCTCCTGACCCAGGGGAGCCCTGATTATTTCCTACAAGATATTTTTAACGAAGAATTAGTTCTTAAAAAAATAAAAAATAAAGCAATGTAATAATAAATTTAACCTATTTGGCAGAAACAGTAATAAACTTGTAGCAGTTCTAGAATTACAATTTTAAAATGTATTTTATCTAATAATATTTTGTAATATATTTAACAAAGTCAATGAAGCGAAATGAAAATTCTGATAATATAAAAACTGCAGAAACTATATACTTTTGTTCTGTTTCATTTAATTTTTTAATCTCATTAAAGAGCAGCATGCAGAGAATTGCAATTAAAACAATCCAATCAAACCAAAATTTCAGCATGCACACTATCGGTACAATACAAAAATTGAACTTTAAGTAAAAAGTTAAAATTTTTAGTCCTACCTTTTCTTTGGCTTGTTGTAGATCTGCTTCTGCAAGAGCACTTCGATACTGAACCTAAATAATAAAACTAATAATGTATCATCACACATATAGTAAAGAACCACAATGCAAAGCCACCTTTAATTATTAAGTCGGAATTTGTTTATTTTATGAAACAAAAATTGTTTTAACATAAAGAGCCTCCTCTTATCTCTTAAATGTAGATATAGCTAATATACAATTTTTAAATATTTACATATTTTAAACAAATAAACTGGATAATAACTCACTCATTTAAATTACTTACTTAAATTCAGATAATGTAAGAATATAAATAACTTAATGGCACTTGAGTATAAAAAACATTTATTGAATGTGTATAGGTAAATTTATAATACTTTTCACAATAGTAACATTTCTGATAGAGAAAATTGCCTGTTTTATTAAAAGAATGAGGTCACGGGCAGGTAGCATTCGATGGGGTGCCTGGCTTTGTGTACACACTTTGAGATGAAAAGATAAAGGAATGTTAGACATTTCAGTTTATCTCTTGTTGTTTTTTTGTGCTTCATGAAATTTGTTGCTCTGTACAAGTTTGTCATTTTCTCTCACATAAGAGATAATTATCCACAAAAACATGTATCTTAAGTCTGACCCCGTAATTTCTTCTGGCTTTCAAAGACAAATCTTACTAGCACTAACATCTTTTTACGAGATATTTTTAATAGTAATAAATGTATAAGTAACCAATTTATAACAGAAGAGCTTTGTGTCTTCTAAAAAAGCCTGCATGTACAGAATAAAACTATGTATAAACTTTTTTAATTATATAACTTAGGTCTAAATTTTTAAAGGAAGTAATCTTTTTAACTGGAAAATTAGTAAACTGGTTTGTCTTTTTTAAATCAATAACACAGAAAATTAAAATAAATAAATACATGTGCAGGAAGAGCATTTAAAACAGGGTTCACAAAGATTGGCCTAGCCCAGAAAAACCCAGTGGATTTTTTCCTAGACCAAGTGCATTTTTTTCACTGTTATCTGGAATGAATGAATGAATTTTCAAACAATTATTATTTATTATTGCAGTTAGCAAGCTAAATTGTTCTTTGAAATTATTAACTTAATGTTAATGTTTAATAAATTTAACTTAGAAACTTTTTATACAAAGTTATATGAAGAAAAACATAATTCACTAATCTGATTTTTAATTAATTGTTAATAATACATTAATCTGATTTAATATAAATGAACTAAATAAGTAAAAAAGTATATTAAAAATTTTGCTAAATAAATTACTTATCAATAAAATAAATAATGTGCAATATACATACACATTATACTTATTGCATGCAATTTATTTGAATTGTAAACTCCAGTGGTTCAGAGTATATCTGATTGCACGAACATAGTTCAGGAGAAATTCAGGCAGCTCCAAGGAAATTTTTGGTCTGAATATGAAAATGAAAATATTGCTACAAAATTTTTCATCATAAAAAATTGCCACTTTACAAATTACAATTATATATTATTACTATTTCAATATACTTTGATTGCTATTATTTAAATACATAGGCTAATAAATTCAAGAAATTTTCAAAATCAAATTTCTTTTTTCTGAACAGAAAATTTAACAAAATACAGACTTTACTTTCTAAAAATATATTAAAAAGGCCATTGCAACTAAATTTTTTTTCGCTAGGCTTTATTTTAGATATTAAGCCCTGAGAATTTTCTGCACCCCAGTAAAGCCACCTGGGTTTGTTAAAATACATCAACAGATATACAGGGCTCATGCTAAGCATAAGGAAAAAACCTAATATACTATGCCTAATTATAAGAAAAAAAAAAGAAAACAATAAAATACTAGGAAAACTTAGTAATTAAATTAAACAAAAACAACACTTGAAAATTTCCAAATGAAAACGATAGTAAAATATTAAAACCTGGGATAAGTCAGAATGTTATAAGATGTTAGGTTACCTCAATTGAATTAAAAAAAAACAACAACTTTATCTTAAAATTCATGAATAAAAAGAACTAATTTATTGTGAACGGTGGAAAAAAAAAACTCAAAATGTAGTGGAATCAGAAACATTACACTTTTAAAAAGAGAAAGCTGTAATCTGCTTCATAAAATAATCTGCTTTTATTAATAAATAATTATTTGCTTTGTATTAATAAACAATCTTCTCTTTAAATTTTTTTTTTATAAAGGACAGTTTTTATGAAAGCAGATGTGATTCTACATAAAGTAAAAACTTAAAAATGCTACCAGACTTCTAAAGAATTAAAATTTATTCAATTGAAAAATATTATTTCGTTAATAGTTGTCAAATAAATATAACAGATGATAAAAATATGTTTCATTTGTATAATTAATCATATTAATGTATTATGCGAAATTATAAAACAATATTTTGTCATAATAAATCAAAAATAACAAAAATGGATTGAAAGAAAAGCTAACATGTCAATAATATCAAAGCAGAAGTTTCAAGTTCATTTACTCAGACATACAATTGAGAACGAGAATTTAGAATAACAGAAGAATCTTGAGGATGCACCTTATGACGGTTGGTACAGAAAAAACAAAATTCAGATCTTTCTAATCCCCTATTGTGCAAGCACAAATTATGGTATTGAAAATGAAAGAGTTAAATCCCCCAATTTGATAGCGTCAGATTCTCTGACAGTTTCTGGTATTGGGTTAAAACTGTGTTTTCTCCTGACTTGAGAATTCTTGAGGAGAACGAAGCCATCATTTTCTTTCAGACGATTTCCGAATTTTCATTAAAGATTCTAAATTTAACAGGATCCGATTCATATTTATTTTTTTTATTTTGTAAAACATTATTTCTTATAAGCAATGGCAAACAATGTTTTAATACATATTACCAATTTTTTATTTTATTTAATCCGCTTTTTAAATATTGGTTTAAAAAAATAACTACTCAAATTTGGATTCAAACAGATGTCTTATAACTCTCTTTCGAATCACTTACTTGGAACCAATAATAATTTATTCATCTTATTTTAATAAATTATGAATTTTGGTAGTACTAATCCAGACAAAGCTTGATGGTTCTTGCATTTTTTCCTCCACTAGCACGTTTTGAGTTAAAACTTATTAAATTCTTCTGATTATTTTTTGAATGATAAAATTCAGCTTAACTATATTTTTACTTTATATTGAATAAAAAATAGCTGTATTTTAATCATTTCCGTATTCTAATTAATATTTTGAAATTCCATTTCACTTTTTCTTAATACAGTATAGGGATAAAAGTTTCTTTTTTACTTCTCTTTTACCTTCTCTTCACTGATATATGTGTGCAATGCATTTCCCCCTCCCTCTCATAAATCAAAGAGAAAATGAAGTCAGCAAGTCGCTCCTTTATGTTTGATTGATAGCAGCTTACCAGAAAACCACCAATTCTTTCAGACGAACAGTAAAAAATAAAAAAAAATATTTGCCCCTTCCCTGCCCACTTTAGCGAAATTTTCCCTGGTTTTCTGTATACCGGATAAATGGTTTTGTACTGTATCATAAAATTTCTCAACAGTCAAAATCACCATGAAAATAATCTCTCAGATAGATTGGATTTAAAATCTTATGAAATCTGTAAATCCAGAAATAAAATGAATTACCTCTTTCAATTTAGAACGCAAAGTTTCAACATCTGTATCTGGTGACAATGAACCACTACTGCCACTAGTAAGATCAAAAACCTCTACTGTTGGAGCATCTTCACCTTCTTCAGGAGTAGATCCTTGAGACAAGTGAGAGCTATCTCCACTTTGATCCTCATCTCGCTATGAAAAAATTACACTTATTAGGCAATAAAATTGAAAAATAAAAAATATTATTTATATATAAAAGTGCCTGACAAATATTAAATTATGAATGATGTTAGAAAACAAAATTTTGAATTATCACATCCAAAAGAAGTCTAAATGTTTATATTATTACTCGGTTACTGTTCTACAATATAACTATTTTGAATTTTTGGCACTTAAAATATTAAAATAATTTCAAGATTAATAAAAAATGTTAACTTTATTTCAAAATTATTTGGCTTTTGTTTACATTACACTATCGGGCAAAATAACTGGATACCTATCAAAAGAAAAGGATGTGGCTGGTGACATAATTTGGAGCTTTTAAAGTATTGGTAGTAGTTTTTAGGTCATATTTATGAGTTTGTGAGACAAAAAGCAAGCCAAAAAGGCTTAGTGACTCCAATCCTGGCAGCGGAGTGTCACCTTTGTGGGAAATCAATTCATGAAATTTTAGACCTTCTGCAGAAATATCAAGGCAGTGAAACTGTAGAAAATAGAAGTGGCCGGCTAAAAAAATTAGTGAACATAATCATAGATCTCTGAAAAGGATAGTGAAACAAAATTACAAATCTTTATTAGTTGAAATCACTCAGAGGTTCATCAGGCATTAGAGCTAGTAGTAAACTGTTCACCAACTACTCACCTGGTAACTGTAGTAAACTGTTCACCTGGGATTCCATGGCTGTGTAAATGTGTGACATGTAGAAAATGTTTCTTGAAGTCTCGCTTTACATTCTGTCTGTTCAATGAACACTTTTTAAGTGATTGCACTATGCCTACTGTAAAGCTTTGAGGTGGTCACGATGTGGGAGCGGTTTTCACGTGTTTAGTCTGGGTACTTTTTTCTGTGGTTGAAAACATGAACTCAGATGTATGCGAGCATTCTGGACATTCACTCCCAACTCAATGGCAATATTTTGGGGAAAGTCCATTTCTCTTCCAGCAGGACTTGCACATGATTTGAAAAAATGGGTGTTCAAAAAATTGCTATCTCAGAACCCTGATTTAAATTCCACAGAACACCTTAGGGACAAATAAGAATGCTGATTACGAAGCCAGCCAAAATGATCATCCTGCCATGATGCATATTTCAGCATTACTTCATTACATTTACATCAGCATTCCAGCATTACTCCAGGTGTGATGAATGCCTGAAAGTAAATTTCAAGCTGTGTCCAAAATAAAAAGCTCATCAATGATAAGTTTCAAGACACTCTGATTCTGTACTGTTTGGATACTTTTGGGTAGATAGCATACTGAGTGTCAGAATACTATTTTACAATCTAGGCTATAGTAGAGTTTTTTCTTCCAATGGTTAATTTTTAATAAAAAAAAATTAGTCATTTATCAATCTTCAAACCAAACCAGAACTCATCACACCCTTCCCTTAGTTTCATAAAATTTCAGCTACAGTTACAAAATTAGTAAAGAATTTGTATTTACTAGATGGTAAGCCATGTTTTTATTATTTTTTTAAATTGTTCATTTTATAATTACAGTATTGAAAGTCTAAGATATCAACTTAATGTTTGGTACGGTTTAATAGATTTGCCTTTAGAAAAGTAGCGTGGCTATCGAACTATTAAAAAAGAATTAAATATTGTACGCATAAATGCCAAATTAAAAATAAATTTGCATTCATATTAGTACCGCAAAGTATGAATACCTAGTTTAAGGTATGTAAGTATTTTAAATTATTTAGATTTTGTCGTAGAAACGATTATGATCAAGAAGAGAAAACAATTACATTAATCAATTTATTATTACTCCTTAATGACCAATTACTGTAATAATTAAGTATATTAATTACCATAATAATTGTAATTAAATACCATTAATAATTGTAATAATTAATATAGATAAATTATATTTATCAGATGAAACAAATTAAATGTACCCAAAAAAAGTTTTTGAAATAGAAAATACAGGCATCTAAAAATGATGACTAACTAAACTGAGGCTAACTAAAAGAATTTTTTTAAAAAAATAACAGTGTAAGAAATATAAATACAGTGAGAAAAATTTCTTATTTGCTGATCTTACTGGATAACCAATTACTTTCTGGTGCTCTTTATCAGCTTGAATAGACTGAGAGATCAACTGGGCTATTTCACTGTTTTCAGAATTATTTTCCCGTCCAATTAAAAACCTAGAATAAATAAAAAATAGAGACTTATTAATTTTTTAGTCAGAATTTATAAACACAAAGATTTTCATAGTTAGAAAAAAAAAAAACAAAAAAACACAATTTATAATAAACTTCTAGTAATTTTAAGACAAGACTTAAAATATTTAGCTTAAAAAAGTTTTTTTTCATCTTTTTTTTTGGAGAAAGGGATATTTTTGAAGATAGGAAAAAGTAGCCATGTGGTTTATCTCTCCATTTTACTTCACATTTTAATATTTTTATCAAAAATTTTTTTTTTCACTTCATGTATTAATTTCATAAAATAATTTCATTCAGATCTTATGGAAAGAGAGAAAAGTGTTAGTTTAGCTAAATACTCAGTCATCAAGAACTAATTTTATAGCTAGTTTCTAAAAGCATTTTAAATTATCTGACATATGCACTAACATTTGATGCAAAATGTTGACTTTTGATAACATGGATGATGTGAGGTTCTTTTCATTTAAGAGAGCTTTGGTTAATAATTATTTATAAAAAATGTATTTAAACATGCGCTGAGCATAAGTCTCAGAAAAAATATGCATTAAGCGTGTTAAATTAAAAGACATCAAACACAAAAAGACTAATTATATGTAATTTTTATACAAGTTGAATAAGTGATTCGAACATTTTAATATAGCTTTGTTACTGATAAGGCATATAACAGTAAACTGCTATTTAATATAACAGTTAAAAAGATTAAAAAATAAATCTTTATAATAATATTCTGAACATCATACTTTACTACTCCAGAAGTATTCCTCAATACTGATGCTGCATAAGCTTGTGTAACACCAACCAATGACTTTTGATCTACTTCAATGATTTGATCATTAACAGCAATTCTGAATAGAAAATAATATAGTATAAATAAAGTAAGATAAAGCGATTAACAAATGCAAAAAAAAAAACAAATTCAGCATGTTAAATTTCACAAGTGTTGAACACCTGAATAACAATGTTAACTTATGAGCTGAAGATCAGAAATTCACAAACTGCATCTTAGGTAATAATTCATAACTAAGACTAAATCTCAATATTTTGGGGGATAGTCCATTAATATGTTAATTAACAAGTGATGCCAATATTTTAAGTTATGAAGTGCAACACAAAAACATGCCTAACGTGCATCATACGATCTATTAACCAGTTAACTGGCTTATTCAAAAATTATTATGTGAATAAAACAGATTTTTAATAATCACTATTAATAAATATAATAATGATCAAGAAACGTCTGAATTGTAAAATACACAAATTTTTAAATTATTTTATATTTTGCAGGTTTAAATGAAAAAATAAGAAATCTAAATAAACTGGCTAAATAGTTCTTAAAAAATAAAAAAATATTATTTTTTTATGTTTTATTGTTCAGAAATGTAACCAATTCAATCCAAGTTTTGAAAAATTAAACATAGTTACTACAGAAAAAGTAAAGGTTTGAATAAGTATTAAAGTAAAAGTTTATATATCTTACAATGCAAATAATAAAATGATAGGAAATAATTGGTATGGTTGTTAATTTTATACTAGAGATACACTAACGGTTTATATAGGGGGGCACAACCTTTTCGAGTGAAGAACCACTTGCACAGGAGGTTGACTAACAAAGGGCCACATGCATATTTAGTCATGTTGTGGGCAAATATATTATTTTCTATATAAATGTTACTGTTCTAAGCACAAACTTTTTTATGAAAAAAATTAATAATATCTTTGTAAAAAATTAAATATTTTTATTTATTCGAATTCATTCAAAAATGAAAAAAAAAAAAAACACTTCTAAAACAATTTCCCTTTTTATCAATAATTGTTATATTATACATATATATTTATATATATATATTGGGGGAAAATATAAACTCTAAAAAAGAAAAAAAAACTGTAATACTCACAGAATGAAAGTGTAAATAAATACATGCATATTTTAATTAAAGGAACTTTATATGGTTTAAACAAAAACTAAAATAAAATCATTAAAGTACAAAATACGATTCAATACTTATTTAGTATTATACTTCAGATATTATTTCTATTTCTTGCATTATTATTATGAATTATATATAAAAATGTTATGTTATATATAATTCATAAACTTATATATATGAATTATATATAAATAAGTTTATGAATTTTAAATAAAAAGTATTTTTTTCTTTTCAAAAAAAAAAAATAATAATTTAAGCTACAAAAAATTTAAAACAAAATTATGTACAAGCAATGGACCGTTTAAAAACTCATACTTTCCTCCACTTTGCGAATTTTCAGATTGCTATAACATTGGAATAAAATATTAGGATTCTAAATATCACGTACAAATGAATGTGACCAACTACCAAAAAAACGACAAGAAAATAACTTACATTTCTGATGAAATATGCAAAAAAAAATAGTCTCAAAAATTGATTATTTAAATGTGCAATAAGAAACTCATGTGTCTAAATAACATCATAGTTTAAACAACATAATCGTCAAAATCGGGTGGAAAAGCATTGTAATAATTGCAACAAAAAAAAAAATGCTTACATTTACGATGAAATTAGCGTGAATAAAAGGTGTAAATACGTAATTTTTAAAGTGTGTGATTTAAATTTGCATGTTGTAATAAAGATTTGCATTTTTCAAACCATGACAGAATGCATCGAAAAAACTGCCAAAAAATAACTTGGATCTATGATGAAATTGGCAAAAACAAAGCAAGTCAAAAAGTGATTATTTAAACATGCGTTTTACAGCTTGTATGGTGGCATAAAATCGTAGTAAAAATACGAGATCTTCAAAATCATGTGGAAAAGCGTAACAATAATTGTCTTTAAAAAAGGGAAAAAACCACTCAGATTTAAGACGAAATCGGCACAAATAAAGCAAGTAAAAAAGTGATTAACAAAATGCATTATTTATAACTTACGAGTTGTAATCTCATAATAAATGTATCGGGATCTTAAAATCCACATGGGAATTGATAATTACTAATATAAAAAAAAAAGAACAAAATGATCCAAACTGCACTTGAATTTATAATGAAATCAACAAAATAGAAAGAATCAATAAGTGATTACTCAAATTCTTGCACCATAATACGCTAAAAATACTGGCTTTCTTAAAACCATGCGGAATTTCATAGTAATAACTGAAAAAGAAATCGAGAAACATAGATTTACAATATAATCTGTGCAAATTGAATGCATCAAATAGTGACACTCAAAGATCGCAAATTTTGAAATTTGCAATATTTTTTACTTTAAAAAAAAATCTTTTCGTTTAGAAAATTTTGCTGACTGCACATCAGCAGTCGGTGAGCTGCAGGTTGTGCACCCCTAGTTCATTGGTAACAATATGAATTTCATTCTTAATAATGATTAGAAGGTAACAATGGAATATGCACACACTTTAACACCCTACTTTAGATTGAAAAGCAGATGGAAACAGTAATTAACCGATTTTAAAAAATAAAATGGAGTGGGAAGATAAAAAATATGTTATATTTTTTGGATTTTATCTGTGAAATTTTTTAGATAAAATTAAACTTATCTATAAAATAACTTTTTACAATAATTTATTGTTAATTAATTTAACGATGATTAAAAATAATGTTCTTATTATGTAAAGACAATACATTTTTTAAGTTTTTTGATATTGCAGAAAAAAAATTAGTGTATTTTTGAAGGCCTTTCTTTTAGCTAAACTGCTGAGGTAACATATTTCAAATTGTGGCAACCCCCACCTTTGAAGATGCTGAATCCATAGCTATAAAAAAAAAGATAGTGCATAAAAATAATTAAGCAGTAAATAACAAGTAATTTTTTAGTGATTAAATGGTCACTCAAACAACATAGATTACATTTTAGTATTTTAAAATCTAAATATTTGGTAAGAAATCAATTATTGAATGCTGAGTTAGTAATATATAAATAAAATGCTACACTTATATTTAAATAGAAAATTAATAGATATTTTTAAACTTGAAATACCTTCCATCTTTATATGCTGCTCCTGAAATTGTGATTGATTTTACGAAAATTCCTAATTTTTCCAACCCAGCATCAGCACCAACACCCATGCCAATTATACTTAGTCCAAGACCCTCAGGGCCTATAATAAAGAATTGAAAGTTTTGTTTATCATGTTATGATTTTTTTATAATTTATATAATTTTATCAAACATTTTACAATAGCATTTTCTCCGATTTAAAAAAGCAGTAATATTAATTTTTCCGCAGTTCTATATAAAAATACACAAAAAAAGTGCAATAAAAAATCAGTAGATAATACGAATTATTCATTACATGGTTAATATATATCATGTGCTGAGTATCAAAACCTGAAAAATTAAAGTTTAAAAATTTGAATGGTATTTCTCTAGAAGTTTTAATAAAATTTAACAAATCTTATTACAATAAACCTATTGATATAAATTTAAACAAGTTTAGAGATTCTTTATTATTCTGCCAGCTCTTAAGGCATAATTTTCAATTTTTCAGAATAAAACAATTTATTAAAATAAAACTAACATTTTCAGTTATGAGTTACTGTAAAGTTTTTGTACACTAATGTTATAATAACAATATCATAAAATATCGATTTATGTTTTGCGTTAGATAAATAGTTTAATGGCACAAGAGCTAGAATTGGGTAAATAGTGCTAAATGTAAAAGCATTGCAGAAATTAGAAAAATTGAACAAATAATTTTTGAAACTACAGTTTGGAGGAAAAAATACAGTAAAAAAAAATAGAGAGAGAGAGAGAGAGAAAAGGTGGTATCACAGGATCATAAGATTCATCTTTATCAACAAAAAAAAAAACCTCACAGGAAAGGATAATTTTTATTATGAACTTATTATTATGAAGTTAGTTTCTTTAAAGTCATTTTAAACCTTTTTTTCCTCCTGGAGTTCAGTTTTCTTAGTATGCGTAAAAAAATGTGTATTCCTTAGTTGTGAAATTTTTTTGAGAATTGTATCGATTTTAAGGCTATTAATGTCAACATTCAAACAATTTAAAAGAGTCAAATCAGTAAAATAACTATAGATAATGGAAGTTGGTGGACAAGTATTTGTAACATAAAAATGTTTTTCATTCTCTGGGAAGCTATAGCAAGTTCATTGGTATTAAAGAAGGGGAGGGGAACGAATGAAAAGATTTTTTGAAAATTAGTTGAAGCATAAAGAAAATAAATATTAAAATTTTTTAACACTTCATTAAAAATCAGTGAATCAGTAAAATTTCATTAAATCAGTTAAGATTCAAGGCAACTTTTAAAAAGTGATATACTATTAAACCAACTTTGGAGGGTGAGCAGTTTCTTACCGTTTTATATATATATATATATATATATATATATATATATATACATATTAACTTGTAAAAGATATTTGCTTACATTGCTTTTGAAATATATTTAACCCAATACTGAAGTTTTCAAATTACAGAAAGCAAGATGACTTTCAAAATTAGAAAAATGAATAGATAGATCTCTAGAGATCAAAATCACCAAAATTGTTTGCAAAGAAGGAAAATTTACTTTCATCCTACTATGAACAAGACAAGAATAATCTTCACAAGAATATACTAAACGGAATTTTTTAGATTTTTACTTATATATGAAAAGAACAAATTGTTCCAAGGATATTATCACTGTGACATGGGGGAAAAACTGTATTATTTAATATAAGCTTTCTTATTTGACAGAACAAGTATTTAATGTTGTAACTGCAGAGGTCTTGATTAATTTAAAGTAATTTTATACCTGATTCATCTAAACTTTAAAAATGACAAAAATTTAGCTTTTAAGTTAGTTTCTCAATATGAATTTTTGTTTCGTAAATTATTACTGAACAATTTACTAACACATATTTTATTTGTTACAAAAGTATCTCATTAATCAAATGCACTGTTTTGAAACATAAATCCAATTTTGATGCACCGCACAATGATACGCTGCAAAAACTTAACTACATGATCAATCACCGAGTTAACACATATATTACAAATAACAAGTTATATACAAAATAAATTATTAAACGTTTAAAAGCTATTAACATAATTATTAAATATACAATAAATTAATACCTGTGATTTTACTTAAAATCAGATATTACATATTTTTTTAATTTTCATCATAACTTTTCAAATGTAGGAAAAATTGTAGTGTGTACAATAGTGCACAATTAATACGGAATACATTCACAAAAGCATTACTTTAATAAATATTAATTTAAAAAAGTCGAATTTTATATAAACCAAATGATTAAGAACCTAAATATAATTAAAATAAGTTATCAAAATACAATAAATTGATGAAAATAATCTAACTCAGTGCAAAATCTTACCATATAGAACAGTAGCGATCGTATCACGTCATTTTAATAGAATTTTATTTCAAATACTTTAATATTATTAAATTAAATGAATAAACAGCTAAAAATCCTTACAATAATTCAAAAAAATTAATAGTAATTAAATAAAATAAATTTTGTTTTGTGCAAAGTTATACTACACAAAAATATCACAAACGTATACAGTTTCTTTTCACTAATTTTAAATTTCTAAAATTTTAACCTATTAAATGATAAACAGTTAAAAACCTTTAATATAATTTTTAAAAAGTAGATATAAAAATTAAACACTCTCCTTTTACATAAAATTAAAGCATAAAATGATCACGAAAGCATTATTTCTTGTATAATTAATATATAATATTCATGTTTTAAATAAATCAAATAATAAAACTAAAAATCGTTAAAATGAATGTTAAATATAGAATAAATAAAGCAGTTCAAGCATTCCTCTTTTGTCCACGTGATCATTTTACTTGAATATCTCTATATTTTTTAAATCATATATTTTTGAGAGTAAATATAATATAGTTGACCATCAGTTGAAAGTGGAGATAAACTTGACCTTCAAGAAAGCATTTCCCTCCACTCATTTGTTTTAGAGAATGACTTGTATATTTTCCTTCACTTTTTTTTTTCACACCTGCAGCAACAGAAGAAAGGGGGAAGGGGAATCATATTTTCGTCAATCTTTGTAAGAGAGGGGAATTCATCAACAGCTTTTTTGGTTAAAGGGGAGAGTATTTGTTGCACTATTGTTACATTCTTGCAAACTGTTTCTCACTTGCATTGCTAATTCTTTAAATTATTATTGATCATAAATCATAAAAATAGATTACTGCAAAAGATAAAAAGAGGAAGAGTACATATGAAATTCTGGCGAACCAATACAACAAAATAGAATTTTCAAGCTCAAAAAATAATAAAAAAAATTTATTAAAAATGAAAAATACTGATTTTCAAATTATCCAGTTGATTTTCTAAGAAAAATTTTGAAAAAACCACTTAGCTGAATCCCAGGTCATCAGGTTTTTACTGTAAATCACATAAAAGTAACGTAAAAAAATTAAAAAGGAAAAACTATAAAAAGTTTTCTTCTTCCTCAAGGAACTATTGAAAATTGTTTGTTTTGCAAAGAAAGTGGTAATTCAAAAAGACTTGAAAACCTATATTAACCAAAAACAATATTGATACCACATTGAAAGAAACTTCATTTTAAAACATCTCATAACATATCATTAATTCCAGGATAATACTAAACAAGCTCCCAGATTTGATCAAGTCCTCACCCATAATTTCATTTGAATATTAACCAGCAATCAAAACTGAATAATAATCCATCAAGAGTTAGAAAATATAAATGCACGTCATGAGCAGATACACCCACAGAGATTCTTAAATTTTGTGAATACTTTTTTAAAATTAACAAGAGTAACCACAAAATTTGAAAAATCAAAAATAGAAATTCTGAAAATGCACAAAACGATTCAAATTCGAATGATTTAAAAATCAAATGTGATTCTTATTCACAGTCAAATAATCACGTATCGATTCCTACACACATAATTTAAAAATCTAAAGTCATGATCTGTATTTATGCATTTTTAAAACCCCACATTGTGATTAAATATTCATACGATTTAAATATCAAACATCAATTTACGTGATTTCAAAGTTACGCATCACTTTTTGTATTCCCACAATTAAAAAATTGCATATCACAATTCATATTCATGTAATTTAAAATTTAAGCAGAGTGATTTGTACTCTAAGCATCTTTAAAATTCAACATTGCAATTCATATTCACTCATAATTGGTATTTTACAGTATAATTGAAACTGTAACCAAAAACTTAATACTTAACCTAAAGAAAATAAATTTATCAGAATAAGCTAGTAATAACAATAAATAATTATGTTAACATAGTTGGTTTCCAAACAGTTGTGATGCAGTAAGATATAATTTAAATCACACCTTTCACTAATTCTACTGGGAAAACTTCCATTTTTTCAATACGTTTTTCAAGTTCATATTCAGCTGATGCAGCAACAGGATCAACATCATCATTGTGCCGATCATAATCATCAACAGAATAAGTACTGTATACCTGAAAAAGTAGATATTTAAAAAGTAGAAAAATTTCCAAAATAGTTGGCCCTGTTTCATATGCAGATATTTTAATTAAATTATTGGAAAAGGAATTTATCAATGAAAAAACAGTGAGAAATCTCAGTAACCACAAAATGCGCTACATATTAAAAGCAATACCAAATTATTTAACATGGATTTTGTTAGACGTACAGTGCACACAAAAAAGCACACCGTCAATAAATTTTTCGCTAATGTATAAATTACTTAGCATATTTAATGTTGATACCTTGAACCATTCAAATTGAATTCTACGAGTAGCACATGGAAATATAATTTGATCAAAAGTTGTAATAGGAGTCCACTTTTTTTTTTGCTCTATACATTAGATAAAAATAGGCAAATTACATAAATAAATATATATATATATATATAAGGAAATTTTTATTTAACTTAAAAAGTCGAAAAGTTCTCAGAAGAAATTTAAAATAAAAATTCAAAATTCCTTATCAAAGAAATAATTAAGTATACATATACACATTAACTAATCTTTAGTAAAATTAAATCAGGACTAATGTAAATTTTACATGCAAATGCAAGTCATTAGAGAGATAAATACTAGGTTATGAAAATAAATTTAATTTTCAGAACTAGCATTAACTAACTAAATTTACTCCGTAAAAAATAGTTTAAATGTATCATGAAGAAAAATACCTTAATTGGATCATAGTTGAAGCGAACTTTAGTTTTCTTTTTTGGTGGAATAGGAGTAAAAATTTCTTCATCCTCACTGTCTTCATCTAGACCTGGCAGTTCAGTGACAAAATGACCATCAGATAAAATATGGTAGTTAACATCTTCATAAAGAACATTAGTTCCCGGTGGAAAAGCAATAGAGTTACTATAGTCATCTGCACATAGGTCGTCATCATCAGTTTCCCCAGTAACAGAATTAGGTACAGACCAGGTTTCTGATTGATCACTATCAACATTTTGTAAGCTTTGAGAGCATTGAAAACCTTGCTTATCTAAACTGTCTTCCTGAGATCTAAATAGAAATGTATGAATAATAATATGAAAAAAGGGATAAAAGTAAAATAGATGAATAAGATAGTATGCAGTTGCAATTTTTGATCAATACAGTATTAGAAAAAACTTATAACTCACTTATAATATTTATCTGAATTTTTGATAAACATATAACTGAGTTCATATCAGACCTTTTTTTCATTAAAAAAAAATAATCAATGACATTTCAACAGAAGTTTCATGTTCAGTTTTATCCAGCAAATATTTTTAAAATTATTTAGCAGTAAATGAAAACTTTTTTTTTTTTTTTTTAGAAAACAAAACTTTTATACAAAAGTTTCACCATTCTTATAAGCTTCTCTATGCACAGATTAGTAGACTTCGTCTGACATACTAGCAATTTTTGTTGATCAACTGGTTACCTCTCTTAAATATGTAGGTTTTCAAGTATCTCAAGATTTTAAAACCAAACAGCCAATAAATAAGTATTACCCAGGGATATACGCCAAACTCATAAAATTTAACTAAAAAGGAAAAGTGTTTCATCAGGCAGGCCGCATCATTGGATACGGCGGACAAAATTTTACAGCATGATTGATCACGGAATTAATTATTTGTTTCAAATGACAAGTTCTACACAAAATAAATTATTATACGTTTAAAAATCATTAAAATAATTATTAAATATTCGATAAATTAATATATGCGATCTTACTTAAAATCAGAAATTATGTATTTCAATAATTTTCATCATAACTTTTTAAAATTCAACTGTGTACAATTGTGCATAATTCAAATGCAACACAATCAATAATGCATTAATTACATTAATAAATACCAATTTAAAATGCTCGCATTTTATGTAAACCAAGAGATTAAGAGCCTAAATATAATTAAAATAAGTTAACAAAATATATTAAATTGATTAAAAGAATCTTACTAGGCGCAAAATTGTACCATATAGGACAATCGCGATCGCATCACATCGCCTTATCGTAATTTGATTTGAAATACCTAAATAATACAAAATCAAATGAATAAACAGCAAAAAATCCTTACAATAATTAAAAAAAATTAATAATAATTAGATAAAAAAAATCTTGATTTGTGCAAAATAGTAAAACACAAAAAAAATCACGAATGTATCGTGTTTCGTTTGCTAATTTTTTAATTTCTAAAATTTTACCTATCAACTGACAAACAGCTAAAAATCTTAAAATTTTTTTTTAAATGATATAAAAAATATACAAATAATCTTACTTTGGGAAAAATTAAAGCATAAAACGATTGTTAACGCATTATTTATTTCATAATGATTTTCGCAATATCCCAGTTATAAATATATCAAATGATTAAGCAGCTAAATCAAATGATTAAAGCTGTTAAATAAAACATTAAATATAGAAGAAATAAAGCAGTTCGCACATTTCTTTTTTATCTATGTCCATGTCTCATTTTACGCAAACATCTGCTTATTTTAAAGTCGTACATTTCTGAGACTACAAATAAAGTTGTCCTTCAGCTGAAAGTGGTGATAAACTTCACCTTTAAGATAAATCATTTAAGCACTTCCCCCCACGCATTTGTTTTAGGCTACTTGAATATGCTTCTTTCTATTTTTTCCACACCTGCAGAAGAAAGGGGGACAGGGAATCATACTTTCGTCGATCCTTGTAAGAGTCTATTTGCGGGGTAACTGAGGGAAGGGAATTTGTCAACAGCTTTTTTGGTTGAAAAGGAGAGCATCTGTTGCGCTATTGTTACATTCTTGCAAACATTTTTCACCTGCATTGTCAATCCTTTTAACAACAAATTATGAAAATAAATTGCTTCAAAAGTTTGGACCCCTTATTAGTTAATTTTACTTTTTGCGCAATTTGCTATAACTTGAGAAATTTTTAAGCGAACTGAAATTTTTTTTACACGCAACTATAAAATTTGTTTATCCAGAGATAATTCTATTCAAAACATATATTTTTGCAAATATTTATTAATTTATTTAGGAATGATCAAAAACATTTTGAACTATAAGGTATGCAATTTTTTGCATCATTTTAAAGAATGTAACTTTATATGGCAAAATATAAAATTTGAGCAAAATTAGTCGAATAGTTCCTTCAAAATCAAATTTTAAGTATCTGGCTTTTCAAAATTCAATTTTTCAAATATATGTGACAAGAAGTCTTCAAATCTTGAAAAACAAAAATGGATATAGCTGAATGGTTTGATGCTAGTATTAAATTCAGAAGCTTTAAGTCTATGTAATAACAAAGTCATTTATAAAATGCCTGCTTTTTATCCGGTGAAAAAGTAACCGTATCTAGTGAAAATTGTAAGATTTCCCCACAAGCTCTTTCAACATTAGAGAATTTTGTCCTTATAGACAGTTCATAGACCCAACAATATAGATGGCAAGAAAAATATACAATGGTTAGAAGTATGGCACATAATTGCTGTTTTTAAAGTATGATATCCTCCCTTAATTGAATCGATGAGTTTGAAAACAGGTCATCTAAAGGGGATTTCAGATAGAGATAACTCGTTTTTTCTGACTCAACGATTCCATTGCTTTCTTAGTCTGTGGGAGACAAGAAGTTCTATGTGATAAATGAATACATAACGTTTTTGCTAAAGAGTTAAATAAATCAATTGAAAATTGGCTACTATGATTAATGACTTTTTTAAGTAGCCAATACCTGGACCATATGCCAAAAAACAATTCTAGCAATTTGCTTGCATGGTAAAACAGAAAGAGATAAAATGACAAACTACAAGGTAAAATAATAATTTAATAAATAGATAAAAGAATCTTATGCAAACATAATTCATTTCTGTAATGTTACCAGTATTGTTCATAAACTAATATAGTTATAACTATATTATATAATATATAACTGAAACTTTCAAAAACATTTAGTGAGAGAATTAAAAATGCATACAAATTAATATTTCGTACTACATAATTATTAAAACGTTTTCAGAAAATATAATGTAACAAAATTTTTAGTAAAAACTTATATCTTTGAATTCCATATATAGACCATATACCATAGAAATAAATAAAGAAATCTATGAAAATTTAAAAATGTTTAGAATTTTAGAAATATAATAAATAAAGAGCTAATGGGAAATAAAACATTTTATAACAACACAAAATTTACAAAGTTAACATAAAAGAATCATTGTCACAGAAGTATTTTTTTTAGAATAAAGAATTGTTTCACAAGTTTAAAGCAAACTTTAAATGACTGTGATCTGTAACCCTTAAGGGCAAGGGTAATATGAGTTAAAACACTTGAGGGTAATGCAAAAGCACTTCATCACTCTATAAATAAAACAATCTAAAATTTTTGAAGGAAATATCTGACTGTTGGCAGCTTTATAAAATATAACTAATATAAAAAGAGTGTCTCACTATACCTGCTGAGAAAGTGCTCAGCTTCTTCTTTGGTCATAAATTCAACTTTAGAGTCAGTAGTGGAATGCGATTTGTGGTTGGGAAAAGACTGCTCCTAAATGCACAAGTTGAATTAAAAAAAAAGACAAGCATAAAAATATGAGATAAACACTTTCTAAGAATTAGAATTAGCTTATGTCTAAATACTTAGTTATCATTCATTCATCATTCATTTACAAATCATTTTTTCAAGAAAAACTTTAGTTGCATCGATTTTAAATGAATTAAACTTCGACATTACAATGATATAAATAGTGAAGTCAATCCAGTTTTATGATTTCAATTAAAAATAAGGTTAGAAATGTTTTTGAAAAAGTGGCAGTGAGCAATATGAATAGCTTTGTTGAAGAAGAAAAGGAACTGATGTTTACTGCTAAGCACAACACAGCAAAAAAATAAAATAAAATAAATAAATAAAAATAAATAATAATAAATTATAAGCCAGAAGAGCTAACAGGTGATAATATTGAAATACAACCTTATAATTTTAATAAAAAAAAAGAGGAGAAATTATTAAAAAAGTGATTTTTGGCGCTTTGAAGTGAGCTTAATTAAAGTTCCCTCCTTAATAGAAACTTATAATTATTATATAACTATTGATACTTTTGGAAGAATAAAACAATAGCAAGAATAATGGATAAAGTAGATTGGACTGAATGTAGAATTCAACACAAGAACAGAAAATAGTTAGAGGAATTATTGTTGTACATGGTTAAAGGAATTGTTATACATGGACATAGGAATTATTAAGCATGGTTATAGGAATTTTAATTATATCTCTCATTTTAAAATTTTTGTTCAGATTACAATCAAGTAAAATTTAAGAGTTAAAAATGGCTTTCTGTTCTTTTATTATTTTCTTTGCAATTTCAGTTTTATTTTTATATTTAATAGCTACTTTGCAATCCGTTTTTACCATTATTATTTTTATAAGCAACACTTTTGATAAACTTTTCTTATTTTACAAGGAAAAAAACTAATTCTGGAAACCAAACCAGATTCCAGTCATGGGTGGTGCACTTTATAGATACTAATTTTTATTTTATTTAAAAATATTGTACTAAGTCCCATATCCAGAAGTTCGTTTACCAGAAGGGTCTTTTTTTCCGGATACTTTTTAACAAACAAAACTTTTTTTTTTACACTTGCGACTTGGTTAAAAAAGTATGCAGGGATGAGAATCCTTTGCTTTCTGCTTCTTATTTTTACAAGACTTCCGATTTTTGTTTGACTTTTATCTGTAATCTGATTTCCGCTATAATATGGGGGAAAATGTATATCAGGAAAAAGAAATCCGGCATTTCACTAGAGCATGAAAAAAAGTGTATTTTTTCACGTCTCGCATAAAAGGAATATTACAGCCAAGAATCATGCACTTAATTTCAGAGTGCACAAAAATTTCAAATTTTGAAAATATCTGGATTTGAGATGAAATTGCTCTGACTAAAGCAGGTCATTAAGTGATAATTTAAAAGTGCAATTCAGAATTCGAGGATCCTAATAACATTATACTAAAAATGAAATCGAAGTTTTAAAAACTAAGTGAAAATCCCAAACTGTTGAAAATGCAATCAACAAAACCACATGGTCAATCAAATGACCACAAATTGAGTGCATCAAAAAGTAATTCTACAAATGCGTGATTCAAAATCTCCCATGTATGATGTAGCATTAAAAGAACTATGAAAATCTGTAACAACTGGCAAAAATTTGACAGTAAATATACAAGGGACTTTCCACAGTAGTGTATTGCTTGCAACAGTTTAATTTATAAGCACCATTGGAGTTAGAGAATATTTTTATGTTAATTCCTTACACAAGTATAAATAGCTTCATACAAATTTTGTCTTTCCCTAACAACCACACACTGTTAGTAAAACAGCAGTGTGCTTATCAATTTGATCTTTAAAAAAATAAAAAAAAAACAGTTTGGTTGAAACATGATTTAGGAAATGGAACTTTTTTAAGTTTTGTCCTATCTGAAAAATATTTATGTAAAAGCCAGCATCACTGTCGTAGGAAGCTTTTAGAGAGTTTATTATCTTTAGTTATGATTTGAGTTTTACGACTATCTTTGTATGTCATTGACCATGACTAAGAACAAAGTATATGCATTAAAATACCAATAAAAGCAAGAAAATTCTGCTAATATAGCATTTATTTGATTTTTGAACTGCAAGCAATTATGTAAATAATACCAATGAGCCATTCATCTTTTTCTTCACCATGGAAAACAAACATAACATAAATCTTAAAGTGGCTTAACATAAATTAGAACCAAATACTTTTTGCCTAAAAAACAATTTAAAAAAAAATAATATATTAAAATCTTTATCAATATACAAATATTAAGCCTTGCTTAAATTTGTTATTTTAGATGTAATATCAGTATCCTACTCCCAAGTCAGTTACAAATAATGAGTGATTTAGGCTTCTTACTGAATTACTGACATGTTGAGATCTTAAAACAAAAAATAATTCATGATCCCGTCCTTCAAATTCTGCTAATGTTTCACCAGCAGCATCTCGTAAGTCACTTGAAATGGAATAAAAGTCACGAGATTCATTCAACTGAAAAAAACAAAACAAAAACAATCACCTAATCACCAAAAAAATATAGTTTTTCCAAATTTTTAAGAAACATTTTTCATGCTTAGTAAACTGTAACAACAATACTTTTGAGTGATTTTCTCAAAACGTTAACTTTTGCATGAGACAATTAGGAAAAAATCATATCATAATTAACTTAATGATGATAATTTTAACATTAAGATCATAGGATTAAGTACATAAACAGCCAGCAATGAAAAAAACTTTAAAAATAAAAAAATTGTCACAGTTTTCAATTGTATTTGCATGGAAAAATGTAATTAATGTCCCCACACTCAAACATTTTAAAAATACATGACTTCTATATTAATAAATAAATATGGAAAAAAAATATTTTAAATAATATTTAAATGAAAATTAAATTAATGTTTTTTAAGAAAATAGATTATATCAAGAATTCTAAAGCAATAATTAATAATTTAAATAAGAAATTTTACTTTTTCATAGAAAATGGATTTTTTTTTATCACAGATTCTTTTCTAACCCATCTTTATCCCATAAGTAAATTTATATACAACCTGTGAACATTAGTAATTCAAATTATTGTCTATGGTGCTTTTAATGAGAACATAAACTTTTATTTGAAGCAAAAGCAATCTAACATCTGGAGATGTGCTTGTCATAGGAAGATAGTAAATAAATATTTATATAACAAGTATCAACTATTAAAGTTAGTAAAAAAAAAACAAATACCTCCATAGGACATGGATTTTCATTTTTTTTCTTCCAAGCACTAGGATCTTTTGCACTAATATTTTTCCAACTTTCATTTAAAGGTTCAGATTTCTTACCTTTTTCAAAATAAATAAATAAAATAAACATTAACTTGTATTAATAAAAAAAAAAAAAAAAATGTAATAAAACTATTACCATAAGAAAATTCCTGTTTTTCACACTCAACAGAACTTTGTTCAATAGGTATATCATCAGATACTAAAGATGTTCTTTCTGTAGTCGGGGTGGATTTGCAGTCAAATTTCTTTTCAGGCACTAACTCACAGTCTAGGGAGCATAAGTAATATGTTGTTAAAGATCAAGAATTACTTAAATTAGAATATAAGAACATTATTATCCTACAATGAGAAAATTACACAATCGAAAATCCCATACCCTGTTATCTGTGGTTTGAAAGGTTGTCTTCACTGGAATTTGCAGAATTAAAAGTTAAACAAACTAAATGCAAAAAATTTACTAGAAAACTACTGTAAAAAAAAACTCTGATTGATTTCTTCACTTAGTTTAGAAAATAATTACCAAATATAAAAAGTTTTTTCAAATTATTGAAAACAAAATTTGTTAGAAAATTTTTCTAGTAAAAATATGATTAGATTTATTCTAACTATGTTAAGTAAAAGTTTTATTCAATTTCAAAAATATAAAAAATATACTTATCACAATACCTCATTAAAAAGTGATTACTTAATTGCTAAATTTAAAATTCATTTGTCATAATAATGCCTTATAAAAAATAAAAAAAACAGGAATTTTAAAACTACAACAAAATGAGCAAAAAAAGTTTACTAAATCAAATGAACTTTTGAAAGGTGGTGACTGTCATTCTTTGCTTTGTTTTAGAGTCCTTTTGCAGAATAAATGCTATTAATGAGGAATAAACAAAATAGCTGTTCTAGAACCTAGACAATTGGATTTCTAGTTTTAGTTTCAAAATTCTGTTTTAAATATAAGAACAGGATTCTGCCAAATTTACCAAAAAAGTCAGGCCATGATTACCTCTAGCAGCATCTCAATAAAATACGTATAACAATTTCTGTCACATGCCCAGGGCTGGATCAAGAGCCTTAGAGGCCCTAAGCACTTAAAATATTTTGATGCTCTGATGCTTTGCTGATTTGAGTGAAAAAAATATTTTTATTGCAGGTCTCAAGCTAATATTCATGTGAAAAAATTATCGAACTTTAACGAATTTTTATAGAGAATAAAACAACATACAAAAGCTCAATACAAGCAGGATAACTGATTCATAAAAACAAAGAATTTTTTTTTTCCATCTCTGAGAGTGTTGGGAAACCTGTGACAATTCTCCTTGAATTTATAAGTTTTCTCATTGCCTTCAGCATTTATTATTAACTCAATTAACTAGCTTTCGTGTTTGTAACGATGGTAACATGCAATCTAAATTTCTACTTCCCGACTGGCTAGAGTACACAAATCTGTACTTGAGCTCCGTGCTTATTGAGAATACAAGTCGTTTCCTGACCGCAACAAACAGAGTTTATTACCATTTTATCAAAAACGTATCAGAAATAGATATTTTGATCACTTTCTATGTAGTCAAAGTACAAAATTCAACTTGTATTCAACTGACGAAACAAGTTACGATTTCTCCCGAAACATTGAAAGCTAAGTTTATCGTCATTTTATCACGAAAGAGAATTTTTCATTAAACAAAGCTTAGATTTTTTTTTTTTTGCCTTTTAAGTAGAATCCTCAAATTTCAACTGTGTCTGGAATTAACTCTGTGTCTGATGACAATTCAAGTTACATTTGCTTCCTATGCGAAACAAAATTCATCTCCATTTCATTGACAGTCAAAATTTCGACCCTTTTCAAACATTAACAGGTCCAAAACTAGAAGAAAAATATAAAATTAAAACTTTAAGAGCTATGTTTTTTGGGTGGACTGAAAATAAAAAAAAACTTTTTATTTTTGACACATCTAAAATGAAAAATATAGGTGCATCACTTTCTCAAGATAGAGATAGATAGAGGGAGGGGAAATTAAAAAGGGGGGAAATTAAAAAGGGGGGAAAGTACAAAATTTAAATGTTGGTGGAATAGTATTGAAGAAATCAAGTTCCAAATATACGACTTTTAATAATTTATTATCTCAGAAACTGTTCTATCTAATTACATATTTAACAATTTGATACCTTACAATTTAAATTCCCTTCATTAGATAAAATATATCATATTAAATATTATTTTACATGGAATTATATTCGAATAAACAAATTTTACAATTGCGCTCAAAAACCTTTATGATTCACTTATCAATTCTCCAGATATAGCGAAATACGCAAAAAGAGAAAGTGGTCCAAACTTTTACTCACTCTCCTTTATAATTTATTGGTACAATATTTTCCAGATTGTGGTGAATCCCCCCTCCCATATTTTAAAGGTCAGAATACCAAATCTGTCGAAAAAATTAAGTTTTTAATCTGTTGTGTCTGATTTCATAACTTTAAATATCATCAGCACTAATTAATTAGCTTATTTAAGGTTAAGTCCTATTACTATTAAGATTTAGTCTGTGAAAATGCGATCATTAGATCAGATCAAAAGTTATTCTGAGCTTTCACTTTTTTGTTTTGCTCACAGTATGTCAAATTTGGCCATTTTAACTGGAGTAGAGCACCATACTTCTCTTAAAAACAAATTATTTATTTTGTCTAAAATAAAATTAAACTCTTATTACATTATAAAATATCTCTACTTCTTCCATATTAATTTTGAAATTAATCAAATTATTCCATTGACAAGTATACTTAATTGGCAGTTGAAGCATTCAATTTAAAATCAATTAATTTAAGAGACTTACTCCATGATAAATAAAAATCCCATTATGTTGTAACAACATTTTCAATAATCTATAAATGGGAAGGGGGAATACAAGTTAAACTAACTTGTTGTTACTTTTTACGTCAGTCGTTAAGTCTTCGAAGAATCTCAGGGGGTTCTTGCTTCTTTTTCTAGCCTTATTAAATTATTAAAACTTAAAAATGATGAATACTTTTAAAGTCAAACAAAGTCTCCTTGAATATGAAATAAACAAAAAAACATACCGAGTCAAGATAGAGTCGCACTGTTTCTACCTATTTAAGTTTCAAATGTTCAATTTTCTAGAGTAGGCAAAAAATTAGTAACTGATCTCCTAATCATGCAATTGGTTTAAAAGAATATGTCAAGGAACCCCTCTTTTATTCGCCCTCCCATTTTTTTGTAACAGATGTTTCAGAGATGAAAAGAATGCTTTGACATGTCAGTGTAGTAAATTAATTCGTTACTCTAGTTTACACAAAGCTTCTTCCCTGCTCTAGTTTCGTATTTCAGACCTCAGCTATCCACCGATGTTTCATATATACTATAGACTATGTAGGTGATCCGTTAGGAAAGAGCATTGGTCATCTTGTGATGGGATACTGGCAATACACAACTTTCATTCCCCCCGCGAGATTGAAATAAATGGAATGCAATAGCAATTTAGCTTAAATCATGATCTTGTGTAAAAGCTAATAATTGAATAAAAATGCGTTAAAAATATTTCTAGAAATATTTTTTTTATTGGAGCTTCGTGGTGCCCCCTAAGCTCTGGTGCCCTACGCACGTGCTTAGTATGCTTAACGGCTAATACAGCACTGCACATGCCCTCTAAGTAGTGTAACATCTTCAGACCTGAGAAGTGAAATAAATTAGTAGGAAATCTCGATTGTTAAAGATAAGAGAAAAGCATTGCTAGTTGCTGACACAGAATGTCACCAGATCTGCTTTAATTCTTTTGAAATGTGTCAGATTATATTCGATGATTAAAAGTGTTGTTCATGATTTGAAAGATCAGGAATTAAATTAAAATAAGTATTAATTTAATCCTGATGTTCTTTTAATTCTTTATATGGAAGTCATTACAGTGGCGATGGTTTTATGAGTGGATGGCATTGTCTTGTTTGTTCCAAATTAAAAGACATGGACACTGAAAATGCTTCTCTATTTGGTATATTGCAATGTTAGACAGCAACACAGCATATAACTGATTGACCTAGGACAGGGATGGCGAACCAATGGCACGAGACACAATATTTTGGGCATGCCACCGTTGTTATTACACTATGAAGCATATGTATCAATTAAATAAAAATTTACAAAAACAAACAAAATAAATAAACAATTATTAGCAAAAAATTAACAATTAATGCCAAAAAAACAATTAATAACCATAAAAAACAAGCCAACAATATGTTATGAGCAAAAAAAATAATTTATTGTCCTGCTTAAACTAACATCTTTCAACCTAATATAAGTTATTTGTCATCTAATCTACAACAACTGAAGTCACACTGATGTTACTTTAAGTTGATTTACGCATGTAATTGAGACATTGCAAAATGTATTTTTTTCATAGTAAATAAAGAGTTTTGAGTTGATAGCATTTAGTATAATTATTTTCCCAATAATCACGAAGTCAAAATTATTTGACGGCACGTCTATGACCTCATTAAACAATTCTTTAGAAAAATGGCACGTTGGGGCGTAAAGGTTCGCCACCCCTGACCTAGGAGGAGCATAAGATTTAAAATATATATATATATATATATATATATATATATTTGAGGAGAAACCCAGTTCAATAATCAAGTGCTTCAAAATTGATTATTCAAATCCACAGTTCAAAATTCTTGTGTCATAACAATATAATATTCAATAACAATACAATATAAATATATAATAATAATAGAACATGTGATTGACAAATAATACCATGTGGAACACTGGTAAAAAATGATTTCTGAAATTAAGTAATTTAAAAGTAGCCTAAGTAAGAATACATTCTTAGAGAACCATGAAATGTCCTATAATCTAGTGTCAATAAATGTTGGATATACAATTGGTTTTAAGTTTTATCAGCTGAATCTATGCTTATAGGTTTGTTTACAACTCATCAATATGGAGAAAAAGATATGACATTATTACATGAATAAATAATAATAAGATTGATCAGCAATGTCTGTAGCCTCTGTTCTCATGATATATAATTTTTCCCACAAAAAACTTCCTAGCTTATTTTACTTCTTACAGATATTTTAAAAATCAGATATCTGTAAGAAGATATATATTATATAAAACTTTTAGCAGAGATATGTTATATAAAACTTGTACCACTGCTTAATGAGTATAAAAAAGTTTTAACTGTTAAATTTTTTGCTTTATATATCGTGGAACCTTATTGATTTGTACAGAAAATTTTGTGAATCTGTAATGTATGCATATTTCACATAAACTTTTTTTCAAAGTTTTCCAATAAAAATTGAGATTTGCTTTCAATCATTTACTTCATTATTGTCTCAATCTTCATTACAACACAAATAATTATTCTTTTAAACCTCTAAGCAGGCAATAATTATGTGATTTATGGAGAAATAAAATCATTGATATGCCTAGATAACATCTACTAAGAAAAGCAATAGAATAACTATCAAAAAGCAATTAATTACTTAAAAGAAAGATTTAAAAGCATAGCTGCCAACATAGATAATAAAAAGTTCAGTAGATTTTACACGTTGGGAATTTTATAGTCATCAAAATAAAATAAAAAACTGCAGTATTTTCCAGTTATGGTTCACATAAAATATACTTGAAATGTTATGTATTATGTTTAATCATAATTTTGAATAATGAAAGGCATTTAATACCTCAAAGATATTTTGAAGATTTTTTACTCAATTTAAAAAGGGAGTTGTGTATAAAAATAAAATGAAGATTTTAGAACAAAAAATTTTTTTCCCACTGATTTCTATAAATGAGATTTAAATATTCAAATAAGTAATAATTTGTGCAAAAAGTATATTTCAATATGGTTTTTTTTTAGGAAACTTACACAATTTTAGGGAATTTTATAAAATGAACAAAAACCATGAGAATTTTTATTAAGGCAGTTGAACAGGAGAAACTGACAAAATCCAGTAGTCTACTGGAAAATCCAGAAAGTTGGCAGCTATGTAAAAGTGGTGTAGTTACATGTTAATGTCTTATAGGGATTTGTAAATCATGTAAAACATGCCAAAATGAAATATTGAATATTTTATAACTGATAAAAAAAGTTGGGTTAAAATTAGAAATGTAATAAATAAAATTGAAAAAGTTATGCATGGACTTAAAGCAAATATTAAAACTTACCCAAATCAGTACTAACATTAGGTTTATTAACCTCAGTGTCAGTGTGCCCTATGAGATTATTATGATTTCCTGGCTTTGTGCGCTTTTTTATCACTTTTGCATAGATTGGAAATGAAGTATCAATATTAGATTCAACAGAATTAGGAGGCACCATGCATTTATCTGAAAGATTTGTTGTGTTGGCATTATTGTCCTCTTGGTTTCTCATAACAAAACTGTTAACTTTTGATGCTTGATTAGAAATAGGTTTATTGTTCTCTTTTGAAATACCAGGAATTTCTTCATATATAGGAGAATTATGAGAATAATTTCTATGAATTTCAGAATAAATTTGGGTACTATCTATATCACTTGGTAAATCTGGTAATATATTTGGCCTAGAATTACCAGATCCAAGTTTCTCTTCAAAACTATTAGGAATAACAGCCTTATGTCTGTGAGAAAAAGGTAAGCTAGGTAAATCTTCATCAGATGATATATGACTAGAATGACGATTTGAAGAACATTGAATTTTATCTTTTTCTGCCAACAAGACTTTTGAGGAACAACTTGTATCCGCTGAACACGGATGTTTTGACTGTTCTAACTTACCACTTTCTTTATTTTTTTCACCAAGTTGCTCAAAAATAGCACGGGCATTGCTAAAACGTTTGTGCAATCCTTCAGTATCATTTTGTATGATCTTGTTTTCTGAATCAAACACACAACTATTATCTTGCTCAGCAGCCTGAATATTTTTCTTTTGGCTGTCTTTACTACCAGTTGGTGAGAAACAAGGTTTAGAACCATCAGCTCGGTGAGGAGAAAGTGACTGAAATAAAGTAGCAATTGAGCTTACTTTGCTTCCCAGTCTACGAACAGCTTCAGACTTTGAAGCACTAGAAGATAATTTTGGATCCTGGTTAATATTCTTTTCTTCAAAACTAGACTTCACTTTGCTAACAAAGGGTTGACTATCAGGAGTTTGAACAGTGCCTTCTAACCATCCAGTACGAGATCGACTGGCAGCTAAGATTTCTGCTCTTACATCTGCCATTGGTGATAGATAATTAGCACATTTTTCAATTTTCTCAAACTCTCTGATCAAAAATGCAGTATAAAGAGTAAATAAAAGAGTTGTTAGTTCACAATTCTGAAAGATAAAGACATATATTTCAATTAAAAAAAAAAAAGAATACAAATGTGAATAGAATAAATATAATAGCTTAAAATAACATAATAAATAAAATATCAGCTTTAATAGCTGGCTGATAATTAAACTACATTAAAAAACAAAACTTAATAAATATAAACATTATCAAGAATGTTATTGACAAGACTATTTGAATTTACAACATAATCATTACAAAGTGACCTCATCACACATTGATTATTCAAAGGGGCAATTTGAAAATTAAGTGTTGTAATAAAAACTTTTAAAAAATTGTGAGAATTTAAAAGCTCAAGAATAATGTGCAAATATAATACAGTACAGAACCATTTATCCAGCATCCAGAAAACCCGGAAACCAGAAAAATTTTGCCCAGTTTTCCCACTATTTTGAACTAGACAGATTGAGGAAAAAAAGAGGAAATTTGACTCCTCTTTGAAGTTAAAGGAAAATGTGTGTGGGAGTATTTTTCTCTCCATTCTTTGAGAGAAAATTTCAATATTTCTTTCGCGATCTTGAAGATCTTTAGGTCATGAGGGGGTAGGGAAGATACAAATGTTTCATTTTCTCCTGTGTGTCAGTAACAATGGTTCTTCTGATGAGCTGTAGATTTCGGATACTACTGGCATAAATTGAGCACGTCAAAATGCAATTAGTTCAATTTTACGAGCAGAAATTATATCAACTGAGAATTCACCCGAATTTTTAAAAACCTCATGGAAATCAACAGCACTTGCAATAAAAAGTCAAACAAACGATGTTGAAAAAACTATAAAATCGTTATCTGAATTTGCGACAAAATCCTCACTCATATCCAAATTTAGTGTTCTTAGAAAAATAAATAAAAGAAAGAACATGATTCCTAAGGAGAATTATCTTTTAAACTTTCGCAATTTCGATCTTTTTTAAACTTTTATAATCAATTTAAAATTCGAGCTGAACCGGCCATTATCAAATTTTTCATATTGTTAAACGAGAATAGAGAAAACTTGAGCATTTCTATACCCTCCAATTCGCGAGAAAAATCATCTTTAAATATAATTCTGGAGAAGAAATAAAAAGTCCTTTGAAAATTTCTGCAGTAAAAAAAAGATTAGAAAGACAGTTAAGAAATTTTGGTTTTCTTTAAAGTAAAATTTCTTAATTCACTACTCTTAATTTTTTATTGTTTTCAAATGAGAATAGAAAAATCATGAGCATTTCTTTCCTTTTCAGTGTACGAGAAAGACACATTTTGAATATAATTCTGGAGGAAAAAAAAGTCCTTTGAAAAATTCTGCAGTAAAGAAAACCAAAATTTTGTAATTCACTATTCATAATTTTCATATGAGAATAGAAAAATTATGAGCTGTTCTTTCCTCTCCTAAAATCTTTAGAAAATTTCTGCAGAAAAGAAAATTAATATTTTTTACTTCCTAAAGAAAAAATCTTTCTGCAGGACCTCTGTAACACACTGCGACAATGTTGCTGTGATTTTGCCACAGGGATAACAAAAAAAAATTTTTTAATCACCTGTTATATTTATCTATTTGACATCGATTAACCAAACAATATTTTTCAATTGAATAAATTCTGATTCTTCAGAAGCGCAGTATACTTGCAAGTTTTTCTGGATGTGGAATCACATCTGCTTTCGTTAATAATTGTGTGTTTTTATATAAAAAAATAAAATAAAAGGAGAAGTTTGTTTATTAATCAAAGCTCAAAATAATTTATTACTAATAGCAGACAATTGTTTTATGAAGTATATTGCTGAAGCATAGGGCTGAAAGTTGCACCAGTGTATTATTGCTGCCACCAAAAATATGCAAGAAATTATGGTACTTTTAATTCACTTTAAATAACTAAATGATTTAAATCAATTATTCAACATTTTGTTTGAATATTAACAGGGCTGTATGCATCTTGAAAATAAGAAGGAGCTGGCATAGATAGTAAAACCATTTCATTTGTAGATTCCTTAAAAAATTAGAGCTTTTACCATTTATTATTATGAATTATTCACCACTATTTTTTCCCATATGATGAACAGTTCTATACTAATGTTTAACTTTAAATAAATCTTGGTAGTCTGGGATATTTTACTTCTCCCAAAAACAAGGTAGATATGAACTGGTTTTACTACAAACTTTTTCGCTTATAGGGTAATAAGAGCCCTGTGAGTGATACTGGGATACAAAGAGCCCTGTATTAAATAATGAATTAAAAATCAAGCAACATAATTTGAGTCACACAATTTCCAACAATGTAAATATCATAAATGTGACTATTATTAAATGCTATAAATTAACAAATTGGTTTCTATAGTGTGTGCTTCCACTAACTCTATTTCAAATAATTGTCTCTTTATCTTTAAGAAGAAATTAAATATTTCCTGCCAGTCAAAAGCCATTCTGTTGCCAGGTAAGAATATTTGGTTGAATATCTGCTAATATGCTTACTGATGCTTAGTATGCGTTATTTTTCTAAAATATTATCTACTAATAAATTGAAAATCTACTGTAAAATGAAAAATGTAATTGTAATTTATGTAAATATATATATATATATACAGTGGAAAGTCTCATATCCAAAATCGTCAGGATTTCGGCAAGTCTGGAAAAATCTATTTTCCGAATAATAGGTCTAAGGTAAACAGACATCAAAAAATCCTTAATCATTAAAAAATAACAAAAAGACAATAATTAATGCCAATTCCAAACAACAAATAAATCAACATGGTTGCGCTATTTTTGCAACTTTTGTTACAGATTTCTACATGGTTTTTAACATCTCAATATTTTAACATGCCATTATAACATGCTGCAAATTCCGAATCACGCATTTCGATTAGTAATCATTTTTTGATCAACTCGATTAACGATGATTCCACAGTGACTCTGTGCGACATTGAAGATCATTTTTCAGTAGTTATTAAAACGGATGTTCACTTGGTTTTTAAAATTTCAATGCTAAAATATATTATTTCGTTCAGTAAACTTCGAATCACACATTTTGGCCTAAATTATTGACTATTCACCCACAATTCCACATGGATTTACCATCACACTTTTGTCAATTATTTTGCCAGATTTTCATAGTTTTTTAATGATATATTATCATACACTGGAAATTTCGAATAGCACACCTGTAGAATTACTTTTGATGCACTCGATCTGTGACGATTTTATAGTCTACCTGGTTTTGTCAATCACATTTTTAACAGTTTGAAATTTCCACATAGTTTGTTAAATTCTGATTTCGTTTTTAAAAAAATATTATGAACCACAAATTTCGAATCGCGCTTTTGAGTAATAATTTAATAACCTGTTTTAGTTATGACTATTTAATATCAAATCTGCATTTTTTCCAAAATTTAAAGTTTTTGCGCCCTCTGAAATTGAGTATGTGATTCACGGTGGTAGTAATCCTTTTAGGTGAAATGTTAGAAAAAAAAAAAAATTTTTTTTCGGGCCGTAGAGAAATCCCGAATTTCATTTCTGTGGTCTAATTTTTTTTCTTTTTCAGATTATAGTGGAATTGGATTAAAAGCGAACAAAAATCAGGAGTCCGGTAAAAATCATAAGAAAGGGGAGGTTACTCATCCCTGTAGACTATTTTTTAATAGGTAGCAAATGTAAAATAAAAGTTTTTTTCTGGAAAAGGGAAATGATTTATTTTTATTTTGTTTGTTCAGAGTGTCCAGAAGAAAGGTCCTTCTGGTAAACAGACTTCCGGATATGAAACTTTGAACTGTATATATGTATTAGGAATATTACATATTTCTCCCAAAAATACTTATTAGTTTAATATACAGATCTTAATTTTTTTATCTTCTAGCTCTTTATCTGTTACGAGTAAACAAACTATAATGTTATGTCCATAACACAAAATATTACATCTTAAACACCAATATTTTAAAAAATTATTTGCTTGAAAAAAAAAATGTTGATAGCATTTAACTTGCCATTAACACAATAAAAAAAAAAAGACTAGAAAAGATTAAAATTAATAATGATTAATTTAGACAAAATAATAATTTTTACTTGCTATTTAACTTTTGTTATGGAGTTGACAAAAAAATTTGTTGATAGAAATTTTAATTATATTTTTTAAAAATTCATTTCTCCTAACAAAACTGCAGTATAATCTTACTAAAAATATTTCAAACAGATTAAAGGCTAATACTTTGTTAAATATTAAAAGAGTATGTTTGATTAATTTCTCCCATTTCTTGAACTAATATGTCTAGTTTTTAAACAAAAATTCATGTTTTAGTTGAGTATTAGTATAAATATAATATTTTAGCTTTTATATAGTAAGCTTTTAAAATATATGTGATACATTAATATTGGTAAAGTTTGAAAGTTTAATATTTTGGTT
Organism: Parasteatoda tepidariorum; assembly: GCF_982258835.1. Lineage (NCBI taxonomy): Eukaryota > Metazoa > Arthropoda > Arachnida > Araneae > Theridiidae > Parasteatoda > Parasteatoda tepidariorum. Next base: position 48,021,457 of record NC_141765.1, on the reverse strand, counting down.
TTCATGGAATTGTCTAGCAATAAATTGCATTGACTTATATCAGAAAAAAAAATTAAATTACTCAGCACTTGACGTGGGAAAAGGAACTGGAACAAGTACAAATAAAATAAAATTAAGAAGAAAGTTTTACCTAAAGAATCTTTTAAATTATCAGACATACAGCTTCCCTTTTAAGCAGTGAGATGTCGAAGTAGAACCCACAGCTTAGATGTTTTTGATAAACATGCAGCAGTTTCTTAGCAACACTCATTTGAACTAAAAAAAAAAACTATGATGAAAAATAATTAAAAATTAGAGCTTTTAATTTACAGTTTCGAAGTCAATCAAACATGATCATATATAAAGAAGTTCAAAATAATCTTTCAGTCAGTATAAATGTTTTCTACAATTATATTTATTCTATTCTATACACATAAAAACATTAGTGGTGCACAACCTACGGCTCATGACAAAACAATAAGAAAATTATTATAATTTTTTTGTTTGTTGTTAAACGAGACATAAAAACACTTATGTTAGACACTCTCTACCTTGCAACTTTTTGAAAAACCAAAGAGAGGGGGGTCACTTTTAAATAAAACGAATAAAAAAAGAAATATTCGCATCAGAAAGAGAATGGGCAAAACATTAAAAACTATTTTATAAAGAAAAAAGACCAATATTTAATTCAACATATAAAAGGATGATTTCTTTTTGCCACTAGCGCCAAAATAATGGCCAAGCCTTGGCTATTATTTATTCTATTATATAGAATACTCTCCCACCCGATAAACTCAAAGTAACACCACAGAAGAGAAATTAATTAAAAGGCATACCTTGCAGCCGTCACCTGGTCAAACCTCTACAATATTTATACACTCATAAATTTTAATTTTTGCATATTCAAAATCCCTTTGGCATCTTGGTAGTTGTAGTTTATGTGAACAGATGCTAATATGAAAATATCCCTCACAAAGAAAAAGGATTAATAAAAAATGTGATCAATGACAAAAAGAAAAACTGTTTTAAACAGGAAGGAACATACTGTTACTGCTATGAACATACATATTAGATACTATATATTTTCGTAACTTTTTTGTTTCTTAAAAAATTATAAACTGCATAAAAATTTACAGTAAAAACAGTGAATAGGATAAACATGAGAATAACTTAAGGTTTACAGAAAAGAAATATTTTCCAGTTTCACGCCATTAAAATATATAAAAAGTATTGTATAACCTTAACTGCTCATAAAGAATTGATAATATTAAAGAATAAACAAACAACACAACTCTAACCGCACGTAAATAACACATTCTTCAAATTGATAAGTAGGATTCTTATAAAAATATTTAATACAGTAATCAGAATAACCCTGAAAAACTGAATATTCGGCAGGATCACATAATAGAATATTTTCCAATCTTTTGAATACAAAAATTTCTTTTCTTATTTTAGAATCGTTCAAGACTAGAAAACTAAAAACTTCATGATTTTCGAAGCATTTGCAAGTTTTTATGACTAGTCTTTGTATATTAAATATTACTCATGACCTTTACTTTTATTCGAAACAAAAGTAAAATATACTATTTACTTTTTCATATATTTTGGAAATACTTTAAAAGTTTTTTCTCCTTTTTCAGCTTGACAGCTTCTAGTAGTAATACAAAAACCTGATTACAGAACTACAATTCCATTTTTTCAGTTAGCCGACTTTGGAAGATGTCATGGTCACAGTTTTACTCTGCTGTTGGTCACAATAAAGAATCGTAACAATTATAAATCCCAAGGCTTATCAGTCTACTACAATATCAGAGAAGAAGACTGTACAGAAACAAGCAGCAGAAATTGGTTGTCTTGTTATTAATTTTGAACTGCTGAAAAGAAACTACTGCTGAAAAAAACATCTATCTAAATGTATTATTTTGCAACCATAGGTTAAATTCAGATTGTAACAGAAAAAATTAGAAACCACCATGAGGAGGATAGGAACAAACCAATCTCAGGTCCAGATTTTACAGAGAGTTCAATTTAACGTCCAGCGTCGTATGTAACTTATGAAAACAGTTCCAGGATACCGGATCTATCGAGAGACAGATTCTTCAGACCTCAACCCTATAGCGTTTCATACATTCCTGCTGTTTCATACCTTCCTACTTCAACCGAGTGATACGCACTATCATGCGTATGTAATACAATCATTGAATTATTATTTGCTTTGTATTGTATCAATGTATGTACAAATCAAATTTCATTAAAATCGGTCCTGTAGTTCTAGAGATAATCAACCAAGTCTAAAAATTCTCTTAATTTCGTACTCCAGTGTAGTGAAAGAATCGGTAAGTAGCACTTGTAATTACAATTCTAAGCTATTAAATTTGAATTAATTTATTGCATGCTTTTTTTATTATAAAATTATGAAGGGTTAGAAACAAAATTTCTTGCAAAAAGAAAACTCCAAAATATTGTATTAAATATAATTAGATTTTTTTACTGACAAATACTACAATGGGTTTTTTAATTTGGGGATATTTTTTTATCGCGAACTATGGATTTTAAACTTGCAAATTCTTTTATATATGAAGAAATATGTAGAAGTTTGCTCGAGTGGATATTGTGGAGTTCTGTTTCTGTTACTTGAAAGCAAAATTTTTTTTAGTTTCTCGCATTTGGAAAAATATCGATTTCTGAAGTAAAGTTTTTATTAATCTTTTTTATTTTATTTTTATAAAGTTTATTTTCTGGCTTATTTCCCTACAAAACAATGATTGGAGTTCATTTACTCTGAGCATTAGGAATAATCTTTTGTAGTTTTTTATTTGTGTACTTATTTTTGTTTATGTTCTTTTGGTTGCCTTGCTGATTGTTTGAATTGGAAAGATTACTGTATCGTGATCTGTAGCAGCATAAATGCAAAGTCAGGTGACCAATCAGAAACTAAAAAAGAAAAACATCACAGAAGGTGATCAACTCTAAGGGTTTAACTCATAACCATCCAAAAATGGACGATTAGTCAAATTTTCATTTTGTGATGTAGCTAAGTTAACCATCCTTATAAAGTCCTCTCTTTTTTGTGCTCTAAATACAGACAAAAATTGGTTTTGATGCATATGAAGAGGTTTTTCTTTTACTCAAGCTTACATAAAGCAGAGCTTGTTATGTAATAGAACAAGTTGAGCATCTTTCCTTGCTTCAGACATCACTTTATTTATGAGGAAAACAAGGGCTTTCAAACGTAAACAGTATAGAGACTCTATTTTGTATTGAGGATATTAAATATAAAAATATTCTTATAATTATTACTATAGTATTAACATAACTGCTTTTATCTTAAAGTGTGTGTATATATATATTTATCTTTTTACTTATTATTTTATTGGCTAATTTCAAATAGAATCCAATACACTGCAAGTTGAACATTCAGTGCTAGATAGTTTTAAATAGATGGAAATGCTGTGTAAGTTGGAAAAGGAATATGTATTATAAATTAAGATTTAAAATCTTATATACTATCTTTTTGGCATGTTTGTTGTTCTTAAATGGGGTGGCTAAGTGATTATGCTTGAAAAAATATTATTTATGAACCCAAAATCTGGGTTTGTAAGGGGGGAAAAAAACAGCTCATGCCATGTTTCATGAAAATAACCAATTTTTTCCCAGGTTTTTCTCAAATATATTCTACTTCCATACCAATGTGACGCCCGGTGGCTGAGCAGTAGCGCTTCGCGCTGTCGTGCCACAGGTCCCTGGTTCGATCCTCGGGCCGGGCAAGGTTGACTCAGCCTTTCATCCCTTTAGTGGGTCAATAAATGAGTGCCAAGCATGCTTGGGAACTAAACACTGGGGGTTCCGCGTTCGGCTGACCACCTGAACGGAACATCTGCATCTGCACCCCAGAGCCCAAGGTCAAGAGAACTGAGATGGGCACAGTATGCCTTGGCCCTCTAGGGCTGTCGCGCTGCTGAGTTTAGTTCCATACCAATGTATACTTAATGTAAGTTGATATAGCATTTACTGAAAAAATATTGCTTAATTTCACCAAAGGGATTAATATAAGAAATGGTTATGAGAATAACTATTTTCGTCATTTTCTGCTTTCTAAATGTGTAATGAATTGCATGGGGAGTTTCCATATCGTGATCTGTGTGCAAACTGCAGTCGCTAGAGTGCCAACAAGATTTCAAAATTTTAATTTAAAAAGACGTGTGGGTTTTCCGGGAGATGGGCTACGAGTTAAACCTCTCAAGTTGGTCCCCTTTTGAGATTTTTTTCTTAGCTTTTCACTGGCCAGAAGTTGCCAAGTCTTGGCAATTGCTCAGCTGCAGATCATGATACAGAAATCTTCCACTACTATTGACAGAATACAGAAAACTACTAAAATGTTACTTTGAAAATTATAATCTGTTAAGTGATTAGTTTTGAACTATAAATAAACACATCATTTGCTTTTAAGTTAATTAAGGCATACATTTATGAAATGAAGTGCACATATTGAGTTTTTGTAGCACATGGCATGTTTGTATTTTTTATTCAAAGAATTCTTTGTGTCTTACAATGTACAAAAAATTAAATTTTTTTTAACTTTTTGCTTTTGAACTGAATGAGAAAAGATCATGAATTTTAAACATTTGTTTTCTAAGCATTCCAAATTCTATGCATAGAGTAAAAAAAGAACTAAAAGTCTGAAAATACCTATGAACAAAAACTAAGAAAAATAAAAAAGTATATGCTAGTAAGTATAACTCTGTTTGAAAGTAATAGAAAATATTTTTTGCACAAACAGAAAATTTAAATTATTTACAAACATAAAGTTTTTTTTTTTACTATCAAACTGTTAAACTTCATATGTAAATCATGACAAAGAAAGTAAAATAATAATAAACAACAAATTAATGTAAAAATATTAAGAAAAAATAGATATTTGACAAAGTAGTTTCTTTTATCATTTTCTACTCTAGAAAATGTCTTTACAATTTTGAATATTTGAAAATGTCTAAATATCTTTATAATTTGAATATTTGTATACAAATATTCTGATCAAGAAAGTCGAAAATTCTGCCAAAAGTCAGAAGAATCTCATACCTGAAACATATAATTTAAGATTTTTTGAACATGCAGAAATGTTTTCGAGAATTAATAATTAGGATTTATTTTTTATTGGAACAACAGTGAACATATGTTCATTGTGTAATTTAATCTCTCTTTTGTTTTTAACAAAATTTTTACCAGATTAAATAATAGAAAACAAAAATAAGATTCATAAATTTTAAATAATATAAGTTTTTAGCACTTTTTTAAATTTAAATAATAAGCTTACTTTCAAGTGTCACGACAATTTAATTAAACTAAAAATTTAAGTATCAGTAAGTTTTACTCTTTTTCAGACCCGAAGTAATTTCACAGTTTGAATTAAAGTATTCAAAAATTAGAAAATACTTTTCAACAATCACTTTTTCTACAAAAATAAGCAAACTTATGTTTTCTAAAACTTTATCTTGTTAATATTTTTATTGTTTTTTGAGTTGTTGCAATATCGCTCTTTCCTGGATACACAGTATTTCTTACTCAATACCAAGTAAATATTGAGAATCATCTTAATAAATTTTTTTTAAAGAAAATTTCAAGTGTTTTCTTAAAGATCCTCCTTTTCACTGTGTGTTTACATAAAAATTTAATGCTTCCAAGGGGAAAAAAATTAAATATTTTCTTCCAGAACTTAACTATTTTTAAAGTTTTATTTATTATTATTTTAAGTAATAAAAGTAAGCTATCTCCATTGTGTTTGACTAACATATTTAAATTTGATTTTATTCTTTTTTACACTTTAGATATGAGGATGTTTGGGAAAGAAGTTCATCAGTATAATTATTCAAATTAAACATTTATGTATACAAAAGACTTCAGTTGTAAATTTTTTATATCTGTTGTGAAGAAGATTAAAAACTTTAAAGTATTTATGTATTATTTAAATAAAGGTTTTTAATTAACATGTTTTTGTATCATCATTGATTCTCCATTTTATTTTGTTTTATGACTATGATTTTTATATGCTAGTGTGAAAAAAAAAAAAAAAAAAATATATATATATATATATATATATATATATATATATATATATATATATATATATATATATATATATATATATATATATATATATATATATTATTATTATTATTATATTTTTTTTTTTTTGCTTATTGGTATTGATTATTTCCTGTAATTTGTGGGCACATATAATAGAAAACTTTTATTTACTCACCAATTTAATGTCAAATTTATGAATTAATTAAAGAATATTATCTTGTCTTAGATTTAGGATGAAATTTGTACAAGTAAGAGTCTGTTAAATTCTAATATTGAATAAGCAAAACTAAATTTCTTTTCCCAAGTTCTTGTAAAATAGAATTCTGAGATTTGTTTTTATACATAACACTAAGTAGTATATTCATAGTTACAAAAAGCTACTAATTCCCCAGTTGACCATATAGTTACTTTCTTAGGTTGAAACTGAACCAATGCATTAAAATTGCAATGCCAAAAATCAGTTAGCCTTGATGGATTAATCAAAAAAGTTAAAAACAAAAACTTTATCACATGCCATATAAAATATACATTCGTGTAAGTTAGAAATTAAATTCTAAATGTTTGACTTGCATCAAAAAATTGCAATTCCAACAATTGGATAGATTAATCTTGTTATTCATCAAAAAGCATAATGGTTTGTGACAAAATTTTTTGGATGAAATCAACAAATTTTGCTTGTTTGTAATGTACTTAGTGGCCCATTTTATTAAAAAATAGGCTTTTAATGCTGTACCAGTAAAATAAAAAAATCGAAATACGAGGAATAGTCAGTCTTGTCCATGAAGACATAAGATAGTTTTTGATGAAATAGTAAACCAATAAAATATGTTGGTTCAGGTTTGATTGTTTTGTGGGACTATTAAATTATATTCTATTAGTTCATACTGATCCAACAAAAAGCTAGACAGATTTCCTAATATGGGGTGATGGTCAGTCTTAATGGTATCATCAAAGAGAAAGATGGTTTATAATGGACGCTTATGAGTGTAACCATCTTATTCATGTGGTCCATTATCAGAAAACCGTCAAAAATTTTGTTTTGGGATCTATATTAAGATATTGAATTGAGAGATATTAAGGAGATTATTCATTCAACTAATATATGTTGAATTTCTGTTCGAATATTAGTAGCGGAAAATGTTGCACTATATTTTTATTCAGTTCATCTGTTCTTAAGCTAGACCACTCTTAAATAAAAATATTTTATTATAAATTTTAATCGGCCTAAGGAAAGAGTTATGCAATTTCATATGGTACATATTGCATTGAAAAAAGTTGAGAAATAAACTATTGAACATTTAGTTCTCGTAGTTAAACATTACAAGAAAATAAAAACGTACTTTCTTTTTTTGAAAGCATAATGTATTCTTAAATAAACACTTCAATGCAAAGCACAAATTAAATTTATTGCTAGAGTAATTTTTGTCCTTGTATATGCTAATGAAATAACTTATTTTTCAATGTCACAGACCACATATAAGAAAATCCTTTTAAGCAAAACATGACAAGGAAAATTCCACGAATCTTTTGATTCGGTAATCTGGTTTTTCAATACCTATAAAAAAAAAGAAGAAAAATCTAAACTTTTAAACAACTTTTAATTTTCTCAATGGGTGAAAAATTCTGATAGTTAGGCCCCCCATGCTCATGTCTATGATTAAATGTATATTACAGGACATATTCAGTTCAGTACATTGTTTCTATCGTAGTTCAAAGTGTGTATATATCTTTTTGAACCACTCAAACAAACAACAATTTTGTAAAAAATAGATAAATAAAAATAAATAAGTTAAAAAAAATGAAAATAAATACATTAAAAAAAACCATGTGTTACCTACCAAGTCATGTGCTTTTTCACGCTACGCCTATAAATTTTAACAGATTTTTATTTATTTATTATTTTTTTTTAAATTTGAAACATAAAATCTGCAACTTTATACAGAAAACGATTAAATTCCTATTTTTAACTTTTATTAAATTTTATTGTTTTATAAAACTCACTGAAATAAAAAAAAAATTCTGGTTTTAATCTCTTCAGTTGCTTATTTAAAAAAAAAAAAAATTCTTTACTTGGAAAAGTACGATATTGGAGAATAGAATCTCTGAGTCTATAGTGTTTACGAGTGATTTAATTCATTTTTATATATATAATGGCAATTAAATTTTAGTTTTAATTAAAAAAAAAAAGAAAATCCAAATCCGAAAAAATATTTTATGGAACTAACAACAGCCATAAAAATATATTTGTTTTCAATATTTTTAGCTTCATATTTTCACTCATAGATAGCAGCACGGCAATAAATATTTCCTGCCAAAACTTTACGTGACTATGTAAATTGAAGGGATTTTCGCGAAGTTAACTGTTTTAAGACGTTTAAAATGTTAAATTCTCCTTAAAAAAATTAATTTTTAATGAATTAAATCAGATTTCAAAGTGGCAAAATTAGGGTGTGGAAATGGAAATAGTTTTTGAAGCTGTGAGAAATTCATTTATTTGTAAAATTTAAATATTTAAAAAAATTAATTATTGTAAACTTTTTTTTTCCTTTTAGTTGGAATGTTTTTCCGTTTTACAAGATATAATTTTTAAATTAAAAAAATAAACTGACAGGAATTTTTTTTTTTTTTTTTTTTTTTTGAAGAAACACTTAAGTATGAAAAAAGATTTTTAATATTAGTAGATTTTTTAAGTTGTTAGATTTTGAAATTTCGTCTAAAAATGCTAAAATAACATCATTTATCAATTTAGCTACCGCGATGGAAAAAAGTTTTACTTGTTGAGTAAACTTTTAAAATAAATTTTACTAAAATCTACTGTTATTATTTTAGAAATGAATGTTAAAAAGTTTTAAGTGCCAAATTTTTATTAAATATGCTTATTTTATATTATTAATTTATAATGTTTAAATATGAACTTATATAAATGCTTTGAAAAAAGCTCTTGAGACCAGAAAGGATATTTAATGAAAATGCTTTTAAAATGTTTCATTACACTTTTAGTAATGTGTGATTCTGTTTTGGTCGAATAATTTTTAAAAAATGATTTGGGAAGGATTTTTGCAAATCATCTCTAATTACGGTTTTCGAAAGAGAAAATGGGCAATTTCTGTCTTGACTCCTTGATTACCGATTTCTGTTTAGAAATTGATTTGTATTTCATATTATTCAGTGGCCCTCATCCCCCCCAAGCTCTTGGGCAAATTCTAAATTCCCCCCCAAACTATTCGTTTTATTTAGTGTAAAAATTCCCCTCCAAGCTTTAAGTGGGCGCATCATGCGTCCACCTTGCCTCCTGGTGGGGGTCCCTGATATTATTCATAGTGGTCGGAAAAATTACATTATTTTTGTGGTTAACTACAACTACTTTATTGCATATGTGATTAACAGCAACTACTTTTTTTCAATTGTAGAGACTAAAAATTACTTGTTACTAATTTTAACACACGAAGTTTGCAGGAGATCTTAAATTAAATTTACACCCTTGCTCAAAATGGTTTAGAATAAAAACTGCCTTATTTAAACATGAAGAATTATTAAAAAATATTTATTAATGCTTACATGAGCCAGTTTGTTCTTCTAAACCATTTTTTGCTAATTTGTTCCTTTAATCTTCAACTTTTCATGCCTTTCTCGACAGAAAATATTCAATTTAAGAAATGCTTAGAAATTATCTGTACCATAAGTCCTGGGCTCTATTTTCGAACCGGTCAAGGTTGATTCAGCCAACAAAATGAATACTAAGCATGCTTGGAGACTTAACAGTGGGGTTTTCGCATTTGGCTGACCACCCAGACGGAAGTATGCACTTTATTTACGTCTCATTAGAGCTTCACAATGGGTTATAGGCGACGGTGTGGGAAACATCCCCGAGGATGATCCGTAGACATGTCATCACAATTTTAAACCTCCGCAGAGAGGATCGTATTTGTGATGTGAGGCAACACTTCCTCAATTTAGACAGATCTGCAGGGGAAGGAAATTTTCGCCTGATCCCTGTACCATGGTACTTCTCAACGACCCACCAAAGGACTTCCGATCTTACAAGCATATAAATAGCATGTATTCGGTGGGTATCATCCACCATATATTTTGACCAGAACCAGAGAGCATTCAATCTCCAATTTAGTACCCCCAGGGGTATTTGGTTGTTATGTTATAAATCGAGCATGCTATCAGCGAGCCTCACGCTATATTTGTTTATCTTGTAGAGTTGCACTTTCGTAATCTGGCTACTTCTATTTCTTATATATCTGAGTTTATTTTTTCTAATCGTTCTTTTCCTTTTTTATTTCTAAGTTCATATTAAATACTAATTTAAAATAGCTGTCACCTTTATTTTGCTAACATTTACAACAGTTATGTGAGCTTGGAAGACTTTGTAATCCCAACAGATTTTTTAACGTGCACCAGTCACCATTTAACAGTGATTCTTCAGCTGGCAGGATTCGAACTTTTGATCTCATGAGCACAAGCCCATCGTCCTACAAACCAGGCAATCCAGGCCTCAATGAACTTAGTTGCTTACATTACTTATACAATGATTCTATAAATATGTATACTAAGAGTGGTCATTATAAATCACCTGTTAGTATAAAAAAAAAAAAAAAAAAAAAAAAAAAGATTTACCTTTTCGTAATGTTGCTTCTCGGGTTATGACTATTTCTTAGTCAAAACTATTGAGATTTAGAAAACAATTCTTTATTTAATAAGATTTTATACAGGTAATGTAAATGGATTTTTTTTACATATAACAGGTAATGTGTTTTATACAGATTTAAAATATGATAAGATGTGAACAATAATTAATGATGATACTTCCAATTTGAAAATTCTTAATCATCTTCATTTTCGTTTGGGGGAATTTTAGCTACAATTCCAGAATAATATTCTCCATAAGATTTTAAAACAGTTGCCCTAGAATAAATACATATTATATATATAGAAATTAGTTTTCTAATTAGTTAACAACAAGAATTTAAACAGCAAGTACATTGTAATTGATATTTGTTAATCATGCATCACCACGTAAAACTTAAACTTACCATAAGCATAAAATAGTTTTTCCTTAAACAATTGCTTCATGATATTAATTAATTTGGATATATTTTACAAACCGATAAATATGTACACAAGGTGTTCAGTAATGGAGGTATCTCTATTAATCTCATTTTAACCTCGCTTACATATTAATTTTCCTGGTGGAGCTAAGAGGTGATTCTAATAATCTTCTTTTTTCTCCTCTTTGTTTCCTCCAGCATTCAAACGGGTTTTTATGTTCTCAGTTATACCTGCCTCAGTAGATTTAAGTACAGTTTTTGTTTTGCCTCACTTAACCACTTGTGCTGGAATGGTGTGCCAAGCACGCTTGGGTAAATTTAAGTGTCCCAGGCCATAAGGTCGAGTTTAAAGACTCGCCGAAACAACTCAACTTTCCTTGCAGTACAAGGCAGCAATGTGAGCTCATCGGCACAAGATCCCGAGTTACGCATGATTATGACCTCCACACTTTAATCCGTGTAGAAAGAAGGTCAGCGAGCGAGCTAAAAGTACAAATCTGCGCAATGTTTTTGCCACAACATAGCCTACGGCATGACATGTCATAATGGTTGGCAGGCAACTATCACTTATGAATTATATATAAATAAAATTTTATATATACATTAAATGTATTATATATACATGTTATATATAAGTTATTATATATAAATATAATATATAATTATATATTATTATATATAAATAAAAATGAAATTCGTAGTTCGTATCACAGATAATAAAATATTATTTTCTTTTCTTAGTTTGAGTTAAATGTAATGAAATTCGAAGAAAGAAAGGGTGAACTCTTAGAAAACTTGTTTACTGTTTCTAATAACTTCTGTCATTTCATTGGTTTCTTACCGTATTCTTTTGATAACTTATTCTTTTATCTTTTCCCAAGCATACAAATTTCTGAAACAAGTGTGAAGGTCAGAAAAGAGTGACCTTTCAGTCAAAGAATGTCTAAAGTTTTTTTCTAATAACGCAGAGGTTTTTCTCACAATAGTTTCATCTCTAAAGACTTTTTTTCAACTATTTTTCTGATGATTTTTCATGTTCAGAAAGGAAATTTAGCAGTCAGAGAAAAATTTTCACCGGGAAAATGTTAAAAATAAAACTAAAGCTTTTCCTAATGATTTCTCCAATAATTTCAAGGTTTTTGCCCCAATAAGTTTCATTTCTAAAGACTTTTGCTAACTGTTTTTCTGATGATTTTTCCTGTTATGAAAGGAAAATTGGCAGCTTGTGAAAATTTTTTAACTGTATAAAAGTTAAAAACAAAACGTAAGTTTTTTTCCAATAATCTTGAGGTTTTTGCCACAATGAGTTTCATTTCTAAAGACTATTTTTTATTAACTATTTTTATGATGATTTTTCATGCTATGAAAGGAGAATTGCAGTCTGAGAAAAATTAAAAAAAAAAGATTCTAAAAAGGATTAGTACTATTCTATTAACGAGAATATATTAAACTAAACTCAGTGGAGTGACAGCCCATAGAAGGCCAAGGCCTACTGTGCCCATCTCAGCTTTCTTGACCTTGGGCTCTGGGGTGCAGGAGCAGATGTTCCGGTTAGGTGGTCAGCCGAACGCGAAACCCCCAGTGTTTAGTTCCCAAGCATGCTTGGTACTCATTTATCGACCCACTGAAGGGATGAAAGGCTGAGTCAACCTTGTCTGCCCCGAGGATCGAACCCAGGACCTGTGGCACGGAAGCGAACGAGAATATAAATTACTTAAATGGAATTGTTTTTTAACTGGAACTTCTTAAGCTTAACAAACTGGGCATAAAAATCCAAATTGTGAATTTTAAGTGATCAGAGGACTTTTCTTCATTATGTCCATGTTATGTTTCTTCATTATGTATGTCTATGTCCATGTGTTATGTTCATTATGTTTTGGAAGTATTTGTTGCAGGGTTTAAGACGTAATCAAGAGTTCTTTAGTATAAAATGTAAAATCAAAAAAAAAAATCTATCAAAATGTTAAAATGCTTCATAAGTTATGAAAAGAAATTAGCATACCACTCTAGAAGCCTTGATCCCAAATTTTAAAATTTCACTTTCAAACAAGATTTTTTGCAGATGACTAAAAGCTTCATATTCCCAGATAACAAATTAAGGTTTATTTTAACTCAGCAAAAACCTTTTTATGTAAACCTAAAAAGGTTCGTTATGCTGTTCATGTGTAAACCTTAAAACGCGATCTGAGACAACATTCTCTATTCTACGCACATTACCCTAATACAAAACCTTGGAAAACAACCTTCTATATCAAAACCTTAAACCGAGGTTGACGTAGGGTTTTCAAGCGTTAAAAAATCCTTTAATAAAGCTAGTCTCAAGGTGAAAATAATCTTAAATCTAGGTAATTAAAATGTTATTTTTAGCAAAGTCTTGTGTGATCAGCTAAAATCCAACTTGTCATTAAATTTTAATGGATAATGCAATTTGATCCTATCGCTAGTGTGACGTCAGCTTAGACGTCATTATGGACCTAAGTGACATTGCTTTTTAAAAAAGCGTTAAAAAATAATTTTTAATCCTTTTAGGATGAAAGGTTTGAAACTGCAATATTTTTGCTTTATTGAAAAAAGGTTTTTAGTACAAACATTTTCGTGACAATAAAAGGAGAACTCCGACTCAAGATTGTCATAAGGTCACATGCTTTCTGGGTTTTTCCTGCTAATTTCATTATTTGTTTTTAGCATAGAATTGGTGTTCTTTTTATTTTATTTGAGAAGTATTCTTCCATATCTACGTAGGTATTATAAGAATTTTACGCAAAATGTGATGTCGCTATTCTTATCATGATTTCGTCATTACGGACCTAAGTGACATTGCTTTTTAAAAAAGCGTTAAAAAATAATTTTTAATCCTTTTAGGATGAAAGGTTTGAAACTGCAATATTTTTGCTTTATTGAAAAAAGGTTTTTAGTACAAACATTTTCGAGACAATAAAAGGAGAACTCCGACTCAAGATTGTCATAAGGTCACATGCTTTCTGGGTTTTTCCTGCTAATTTCATTATTTGTTTTTAGCATAGAATTGATGTTCTTCTTATTTTGTTTGAGAAGTATTCTTCCATATCTACGTAGGTATTATAAGAATTTTACGCAAGATGTGATGTCGCTATTCTTATCATGATTTCGTCATTACGGACCTAAGTGACATTGCTTTTTAAAAAAGCGTAAAAAATAATTTTTAATCCTTTTAGGATGAAAGGTTTGAAACTGCAATATTTTTGCTTTATTGAAAAAAGGTTTTTAGTACAAACATTTTCGTGACAATAAAAGGAGAACTCCGACTCAAGATTGTCATAAGGTCACATGCTTTCTGGGTTTTTCCTGCTAATTTCATTATTTGTTTTTAGCATAGAATTGGTGTTCTTTTTATTTTGTTTGAGAAATATTCTTCCATATTTACGTAGGTATTATAAGAATTTTACGCAAGATGTGATGTCGCTATTCTTATCATGATTTATTCGTGAAAATTTTTTTTGCTTTATATAATTAACACTGGACATAAATTCAAGTTCATTATAAAGTTGGCATTAAGGTCGGACATAAGTCTTTTCACACATGTCACATTAGCTCATTTTGATGACCTGGAATCTTGTTTCATTCATATTAACGCGGATTCCCTCATTAACGACATAAGTTTCGCATCTCCACTCCGTATCATATGGAAATGCATTTTGTCCTAATTTGCTCCCTTCGACCACTAGTTTTTTTTTTTTTTTTACCTTAATTTATTACTTTATTTTCCGTTTCTCTCTTCTTTGATGGTTTTTCTAGTTTTGTTTTTCACTTTTATTTTACATTTTTCGTTGGCAATTTTAACTTATTCTGCTTCAAATCATTTTTATTTCCCTTATTCTTGTCTAGTGAGTTTTAAGAATAGGTGCCTATTTTTGAGCGTTAGAAACATGTTAACTTTGATTAACAGCTTCATGTTTTTTGTTGCAATAAGAGTTTTATATCATCAAGTTTATTTTTCCTCGTTAGTTTCTTAGGATTATTTATTTAACAAATAAAGGATGTCTGAAATTATATTGGTAGTCTTCAAAAATTTATTACAAGGAAGCAGCGCTAAAAAAAAAACCAGTTATTGCAGCAAATTCAAATGACAGTATATAAATTTTTTCTCCCTGAGTTTCTGGCTTTTGTTCCAAAGTTTTTCGATAGATGGCACAGTAAGTGCCAAGTAATTCTACCATTTTTTCTTTTGCGTTTTAGTGCATAGATATTTCCTTCTCCGATTACGAAAAAATATTGTGGCTAAGGACATTTTGATCATCATTACGTGATTTTCATTCAGAGACAGATTTTGAAAAATTGCGATTTTCAGTTATTTATTTATTTTTGATTTAAAGGTTTACTGCTTGAAATGCCATCTGTTAAAACAAAAATTTTAAAGTAAAAAGAGAAACTCTGGGAGAAAATATTTACGCCCTTTCACATGAACTTGCTGCAAAATTTTTTTATAGCTTTAACGATTTTCTTGTTAAAAAGTTCTAGAAACCGACAGTCTAACTTAATACTCTGCATATTCTTCAGTAATTTTTAGTGCAGAAATACCTACGTTTTAACAAAATGGAATAACAAGATATTTTCTAACTATAGTAGGATGGTATTCGAAAACATAGTTTTAAATCCAACATAAAAGTTTTTTATTTTATTTGTTCTAAATTAAACAGTTTTAAAAATAAATATTCATGTCATATTACAATAGTAAAAAAATTTTAAAAAGATTTTTTTTTTGTGCAATTTTTATATATTTTAACTAAAACTAAGTGTTAAAAATAAAGGCATGGCCCAATTAATAAGTATAAGCAGACGTAGATATTTTATTTTATTTATTGCCACTTTTTGAACAAAGAGCAAAAAGCATCGAAAATAATTTTAACTTGAATACAACTAAACAAATAACTTATATTAGGTACTTGGAAAGCTGCCACTTTCAATTTAATTTTATATCACTATTATTTTTGTAAATAATATGCCCATTAGTGCTTGCAAATAAGCTTAAGAAAAGGATGCATGCATTAGAAATTGCAAATGCCCTTTTGTTAAGAATTACCTTCTATCATTACTTTTTAGTAAATTTGTTTTCAATGATTTTAACCATCACCATTTTTTCTTGATCCCCTTCGAACGTGATTCGTTAAATTTTAATTACGTTTTTCCATGTTGAATATTAATTTTAAACCATTACTATTCAAAGTTTTTTGGCGTCATTTTTTTTAGTAGATTTTAAAAATATGTATTAAGGGTAGTAATTGTGGAACATCATGTATACAAATACTTGCATAAAAATATCTAGCAGGAATGCAAATACTTACATCATGTATACAAATACTTACATAAAAATGACTTCGCCTTTTGGACGATCTTTCGGAGGCTTCCACATTAAAATGACTTTCTTTTTGGCATAGGGATCTCCATGACTAATTGCTGAACAAGGCAATGTTTTCGTACCTTTAATTTTGACCCAGTCACCTATTCTTTCGTGTGTATTTGGATCTATTGCAGCAACTAAAAATCCTTTGAATCGAGGACCAGCTAACTGTACTGCACAAAAGAAAGATATTATTAGTTCTTGAAAAGTTAATTACCGTATGTTTCAGAATATAAGTTGAGAACTTTTGAAAATTTTCGAATGCTTAAGTTAAGAAACGAGGGGTTGTTTATAATCGGATCCGTTACCTTCGCATTTCGTGTTTCAATTTAGCAGCATTCTTTTCCGATAAATTAGAAATATGCAAAAATCAAAAGTTTCTTTACTTGATTCCCTCCTCCCCCTAAAAAACATTTTACTTAGATAAAAACAATGCAATACTCAAAAAATAAATTTAATGAAATGAATTATCTCGAACATTATTTTGCAAAAATTTAAGGTTCTTTAGAAAGTTCAAGTTGTATGGACTGATCTGAATACGATGGAGAGCAAATGAGAAGCGTACACTTTCGAAAAAATCAAATCCAGAAAAGGATTTACGTCTAGTTGGACAAATTTCAAGACAGTAAATTAACAAGTATGTCCCGAAATAAAAAATCGAAAGCGTGTCGTATTTCATCTGGATAATGCAGAACCCCATGCGTCTTTATAACTTGATAAAAATGTTAAAAGTATGTTGGGATGGTCTATCCCCTCCATCATATTCACTAAGCCTCGTGCTGTCAGATTTCCGGCTATTTCGATAGTCACAAAACTTTTCTTAATAAAAAGTTCAACTATTTGTCAGAGTTCAACTATTTGGTATTCACGTAGAAAAGTTTTCACCGAAATTCTCGAAAGGTTTTGGAATAACGGAATTTTAAGTTGCTTCGAAGATAGAGAAGGGTAATGGGAAAAAAAATGACGCGTATACATGCCACGTATAGTCAATTTGCATCACATCTGAAGTATAGAGTTTTTTTTGCTACATTTTGTAGAGTTTGAAATAGTCTTTTGAAATGTTGCATCTAGTAAGATTTTTAAAATATTTAAAAAAATTGTTTTGTAGTATGTATTTTCCTTTTTTCCTTTCAAAGTTAAAATTATTATGATTTGAATCATAAACGTTTCTTTTTGCTAAATCAAATTAATATTTAGCTTTATATACATACATTATAACATTGGTAGATTTAGTGCATTTTTTTAAAAATTTTATTTTTGTTTAGAGATGTAATTTTTCCTGATATCAAGAATACAATGTTATAATAATGGGTGCCACTCTAAAAAAATTTCAAGACTGAACTTATCTTTTGACCAATTAATATGATCTAGCGTTTTTTAGAGGAATTTTTCAGAAATTTACGGCGCTCTTCACAAGAGAATGATCTATATATTATATCATTAACTTTATTACTTAAAGATATATTTATTTTCTTCATTTTACTTTTTTATGGCAAGCAAAACAGAAATAATAACTGATTTCATATCTTTTTACACCAATCTTTATCAAATTTTGTCCTATTTCTCTATTATTTTTTTTAAAAATAATCCTATACTTCTTTTATTGATTAGACAGAAAATTGACATTTTTTTAAAAGAATTTTTTTTATTTATTTTTAAAACTTAATTTCCAAAACTATACGGGAATAAATATTAATTGGAGGTTGGATTTCATCTCACTGATCTTTTCTCAAGACTGATTTCAGTCCTCAGGACTAAAGAGTGGCATCCCTGGTTATAATTTGTTTAAAAATATTTTTAGTTATTTTATTTTTAAAAAAAAGTATCATCGTATTGTCTTAACCCCAATGACCCACTAAGCATTTTGCTTAGCTGGTCATCATGGAGTTTAAGACTTAGACAGCAATCGAACAAGTTTAGATATTTTCAGTTCCCCCTTCCTCAAAAGTGATCTGTTAGATTTCGATAGTATGTATATATATTATTTTTTTTCTTGCTTAAATGTAAATTTAATTTTAGGTGTAGGCATTTTTGGCAAAAATTCTTAATCTGTATATTAAGGATGGTGATAACAGAATTTCCATAGAATCGAAATTAATTTTCTTGTCTTGTACTTTCTGTATGTTTCAGAGTGTTAAAAATATTAAAAATAAGTGCTTTTTGGTTGAAGGATAAAGAAGAATCAGGATAATTTTTAAGAAAACTTTAAAGGAGATTTTTCGATGGTTTCGAGATCCTCAATACTCAGTTTTAGGTTAGTGTATATGTCCAATAAAATGAGCAGTCTAATAGAAAAACTGAAACTAAATTTCTTGATTGAAGTAAATGACTTTTTGTAAAATATTGGTCATTAACACCTACTTTAACATTTACTTATTCTCTTGATCTAGATTCATAATGAAACACTATTTCACATATGTATTCCTGATAGTACATATTATATATACTTTTGAAATTATTGGATATGCATTTTGAGGTAATTATAAATACGTACCAATATTGAGTATAGACTAAATTTAGGTAGTACCAACTTTTTAAGTATCAATTACAAGCACATATTGCGACAGCTGATTATTAGTTACTTCAACTTGAAGACTCTTATAAATTTTAATTTAGAAGTTTATTTAAAATAGTCTATGGGATGACAAATTAAAAATAACGTTTTAATTCATTGTTTTTATTAAATATTTTATTTTCTACCTTTTATTCCTAAATTACTTTTCTACCTAAAATTCAGGTTTACGAATAGTTTTGTGCTTGAAATAAAACTGCAAATAATCCAAATCAAACACAAAACTGCAAATATTTTGTTTGAAATAATTACATATTATGATTTCTTGTTTATTACCTATATATATTTTATTATCTGCAATGTAATGCTTAAATAAATATTAGAGGAAACCATAAAATAAACATTTAATATAAAAATAAGATAATAGCTGTTTAAAAAATGCCTATACTAGACAAAAATATATTTTTCTTTTTTTTTTTTTTGAAAAAAAAAAAAAGAAACATTTTGTTTTGCTTTTAGCGCTTGATCGAAGATAAACTCACCCATTCTCTATTTAAATTGCTATTTCATATTTTACACAGCCGTGTTGCTTATTACTGAGTAGTAATTTGAATAATGCAGTCACTTAATTTTCCATTGTCTCCATTGCAATAATTAAAAATATAATAGCTGAAAACTTTCAACTTTCTCTTAGTTTAAATAATTCATATCGAGAAATGTCAAATCACTGGATCTTTTTAAAATGAAATATACTGCTAGAAATTTCCAAAACAGTCATAAACATAAAATAGATGGTATTCAAACTTTAAACTGTGACAAAAATAGTTTATTGACTGTTTTCTGCTAATACGGTTCAACAACCAGAATTTTGCTCCCGTTAATTAGCTTCATTTTATGAAACCACTAAGTTCCTTGCAGCTACGTACATACTATAACCGAGAGGGCTAATCTGTGAATCTCATGTGCAGCTGAATGGGGGTTTGAATAGTTTTTTAACCATACCAGATGTTAATGGTTTCAAAATCCTGAAGACAAAGAAATGTTCCTGACTGTAAACTTTACGGTTAATTCACTGAAAATTCTGAAAGTACTTTTTTTAAAATTTCTAAATAACTCTCCTATTCTTTTATAAACTCACCGAAATAATTTTTAGTCTCTGTACTTAGTTTGTTGCCTTGTATTTAATTTTAAAAATTACGTTATTTAAATAAGCAACATTTTGCTCTTCGCACAAACATGCTCTAACTAAAGAGTTTGCTGGATTTTCTTTAAGTTTTTTTTTTAAATGTTAGTCTTCAACTGATTTCCATTTCCTTCAGAATTGTATCGGTCACTTGATTTCAGAATTCCTTGAAATTATTCCTCTTCTAGAAATTTGTTTTAAAAGTTAAGTAGGGATTATATATGGAATGTAGGGATTATTTAAAGTATGTAATAAAAGGATTATTTAAAATATGCATTTTAAAAACAAAAGGAAATTTATGTATTAAACAAGGGTCTTTTGTTTAGTAAAATATGAGCATTAATTCGTATCAACTGTGTGAGAAAAGACGGTAGTACCTCTATATATTATGAGTCTATACAGGGTGTCCCGTAAATATTAGGACTAACTTCTAGGCGCATCATGAGGATTTAGAATTACCTAGGAAACCATGACAGAAAATGTCATGTAACGCTGCTAGGGACGCTTTCTTATTATGGACATGTTGTTCACTTGCCGTTGAACTTGCACTTTCATTTTTCAAAATATTTTAATTTCATGTTAATCTTATGTTATTTTTTTATATCATAATTGTCGATAAACAGCCGACCCAATTTTCAGTTTACAGCTTCTAATGTTCAACGACGTAGCTTTGAACCAAATACAGAAAACAAGGGAACTCCTGAATCAATTATAGGGGGACATTTGCCTGCGTGGAGGACTGTTTGATGAAGCATACCCGAATTTGCGTTACACGGAGACGAAAACCATGAAAACCTCCCACGGCAAGCCTGATGGTCAGGAGACTCTAACCGACAGTCTACCAATGAATCCATCTACCACTGAAGTCCATCTAGCACTACTGACTACTACTGAAGATATTTTGTATTGTGGTCGGTGCGAGTCGGGTGCGGGATTCGTATCGACCAGTCACCGCTGGGATTCAAACCCTGTTCTCTTCATTGGAAGGCAAACGCTCTACCCATTGACCCACCACGGTTCTTTATGTTACTATTAGTTATTGCTCAGACTTCTATTAAAATAGGCTCTGAAATGATGTTTTATCGTAATTTAATGATCTGACGAACTTGTCCAGTTAGTAGCCAAATCATTCAATTACGATAAACAGCTAACACTGTACCTATTTTAAGGCAGTTTTTGACAATAATTAATAGAAAACAAAAAATTAAGATAATTAAGACAAACGAAAGTACCTGATTTTCAAAGGCACACTATGTAACTGTTCATAATAGGAGAGTGCCCTCAGCGGCATACGATAACATTTCCGATCATGATTTCCTAAATAATTCTTGATTCTTATGATGTTCCCTACTTCCCTTAGAAGTTAGTCGCAACATTTACGGAGCAAGGGCCGGGATAGCCTGGTCGGTAGGGCGCTGGACCCATGTCCAAGAGGTCGTGGGTTCGATCCTCGCCGGCCGAAGACTCCCCGTGTAGTAAATGGTGACTGATGTACGTTAAATCTATCGAATCTCAAAGTCCTCCATCTTCCCATAACAAATTAATACCTCTGGGGGTACTGATCCAGGAGTTTTCTTGTCTTCCGGATTGGTTCAAAATTACAAGGCTACGGAATTGAACATTGGTATTCGTAAACCCATGAAATTGGGTCGGCTGTTTAACGACGGTTATAAAATGAAATAAAACATTTACGGGATACCCTGTATGCACTCGTACAGCAAACATAATTTAAATTAACAGCAAACGATTTTAAATAATAGTTTCTTAACTTTAATTACCATCAGAATTAACCTATTTCTTTGCTATTGATTCTTGATGGGTGGCAAAACTTATGTGTTTTTCAGGCAAGGCTAAAAATTGGTTGTGGTGATGAATCCTAAAATTAAGAATTCGTTTATTGCAAAATAAACGTAAGTAAATATTTAGCAATAACTCAAAAAAAATTTTTTTTTCTTCAATATATTTTTGTATCTCAGTTAGCGTAGTGCGATCAAAAACGATTTAACAGTAATACGCTTTTGGCAATTTAAATATTATTACTTTTATACACAACTATTTAATACAACGCAAATAAGTAACATTGACGAGTATGTTCGTGAACTTCACCAATATAAAATATATTGTTTTACATTTGCCAATAAGTAAATTTTTACCTATTGATTTGTTTTGTTTTATGATTGACTATTTTGAGCTACTTTGATTAGTTCATGTTTTTCTGCATAAATTTTGACAAAAATTTGAATTTTTTTCTGTTTGAAAAGAATCATTGCTGTGTTTTTTAGATGATTGCATATAACACCAATGGGGGTTGAAAACATTCTAAGAAGGAATTTCTTCAAGCTTACACATTAGCTTTAGAACTGTACAATATCTAATTTAGATCAATCTCTTAGAATAATTACCAAAATATCACATGTTTGTAATAAAAATTACACTAATTACCATAATATCGCATATTTGTAACAAAAATTACATTAATTACCATAATATCACATATTTGTAATAAAAATAGCGTAATAAATATCCAAGTGATGAAACTCCAGTAAATTTCGACTACTTTATTTATTGGGAGAACGTAATTTATAGTTATTTTGAAGCAAAGAATGCTTTAGCCATTATTAGCGAAAAAAAGAAAGAAAGAAAAGAAGGAAGGAAGAAAGAAAGAGAGAAAGAAAGAAGAAAGAAGAGAAAGAAGCAAAAAAAAAAGAAAGGAAAAAAAAACATGCAAATAAATAAAATATATACGTATAAAAACGAGAGAAATTTGTTTTTTTTTCTCTAACAGTATATCAGTATATCAGTTGCTTAAAAAAAGCTTTGGAGAGTTGTATTCTCTATTCTCAAAAAAAAAAAAAAAAAAAAAAAAAAAAAACTAAAAAAAAAAACAAAAAAACATGATTTTTAATGCTTAGTGTCAATTTAATTTCCAGTGAATGTTAAATAGAGTGCTTTCAGGATTTAGCTATAAATATGAGAGTCATTATTTTTAAAGCATTAAAGACGGGTAATGGTTTTCAAAATTACAAAATAACGACGGTTGCAATTAGGAGCCTTCAACCTGTTCTTGGTATATAAACTCCGAACTCGTATATCATAACCCTTAAGTTTTAAACTCTCTCAGATAGGTTTGCTCAATAAATTAACCAGTTACTATGAACAGTATGATTAGATCATATTACATTTTTAAAGAATTTTCCTGAAAATTTTACTAATCTATTATCATATTTTGAAACTATTCATCGTATTTCCATCGTATTCATTTTTTCAGCTATCATATTAATTCATAGTTTTGTAATTAACACATTCCCTACCATTTCAATAATTAAGTATGCTATTTAATTTTTAAACAAAGAACTTAATCATATATTAAAATCGTTTACAGTATCGCCAATAGTTAATTTTTGCTAAAAAATGGCTGCATTATTAATTTTATGATAATTTTAAATTTATCTGATAAAATTAACATTTACTAATAGTTTAAATTTAATGCAAAATCTAGGATTAAAATCTCACAGGCATTTTTGACAATAAACTAAACTACTAAAATTTTTATCGTTTTCATCTAAACTACCTGATTTTTGTCACGATCAAACATTGTAAAAATTTGAAAAATAAACGTTAATAAACGTTAAAAATAACGTTAATCTGGAGATGCCCATACTTCTTACGAAACGTCTTGACTAAAATTTGTTCAAATTTTGCTTCCACGTAAAGGGTAAAATTAATTTTGTGGAGTTCAGTGCCAAAACGATGATTAAAATATTCCGATTTTTTCATGATTTTATTCAAACAATTTTAAATATATTTAAAATATTTTCATTGCTTTATCTACATAATTTAAAAGGTAATGAAAGACTTTGGACAAAAAAAGCAGAAAAAAAACTCAAAATTGCCTTTTAACATTGATTACTTTTCTTTGGTAAAATATTTTTTGAAACTCTGAGGGTTTTTTCTATCGCAGATAGAACTTTGGCCTAAATGTTTCTGATAATTTGAATGTTATACTTAATAAAACTACACATTGGAATATATGTCTTAGAAAGTATTAAAATTTTTGCAGCATGTTTGTACTGGTATGACCAGTACTTTTGAAATAATTATGCAAAAATAAAAAAGTTGTAAGAATTTTGAAATTGTGCAACTTTTAAATTGCTTTCGAAATTTATAAAAATGGGAGAATGTTACTTATTTCGAAAATAAATTATTGATAGTCATTTATACGTGCTTCTTAACCTGCAAAAAGTAAATAATTTTTTTTTTTTTATTTGAAACTAATATTCTAAGGGTACCATGATCCTTAAAAAAATAAAAATTGAATTTGCAATAAAATTTTTTTCTAAAATAGTATTTTTTATGTGTGCTGGTCATTAAAAGTATGTAAATAATTTTTATATTTTTCATTATTCATTTAAAACCGTATGAATTTTTCATGTTTCGGATTATCACAATACCATAAATGAATATATTTTTTAATGAAAAAAAAAAGTCTTACCATGAATACCATTCATTCTATAGTGATAGTGACTGCCGGAAGCGATAAAGGAATATGGAGAATGTTGTGGTCCCATAGCTTCTGTTCCAACATGTCGAGGCAATAATGATTCACAAGATTCAGCCGGTGCACCCCGGGGGAATGCCAGACTGCTTAAGGCACAACAACTGACTATGATCAGTAAGAGCATACTATCCACTGACTGAGACATCAATTGGACCAAAACATTCGTTCTTCCTCCGTTAGTAGGTTAAGGGAGCTGTAACTCTAAATTTAACCTATTTTGTATATTATAACGCCCAATTACCTTTGATCATAATTAACGAAAGGTGAAACGACTAGTGGGTGTTAACCATCTCATGTTTGAATTTCTGTTTTGAATAAAAAAATGCATATAATTATTTTTGACGTCTAAGAAATATATAATTTGCGAAAAAAATAAATAAAAGAATAAAATAAAATGATAATGGAAAAATAATTTCAAAGAATATTGAAAATTACTTTTGGGAATTCAAACATGTATTTATTTATTGGAACACACTAAGATAGAAACTGTCTTCCTATCTTAGTGTAGAAAAAAAAAGCATATAAAATTTTCTACCTGCATTGCAAGGTTAGAAAAAGAACAAAATTTGTTTTAATTAAGTCTTTTAGAGATGTTTATAAATACTATTTAGAGAAGTATTGAGATTAATGCGACTAATTAGGATTTGTTCGGGATGTTTCTAAAATTATATTATCTCAAAACACTGAAAATATTTAACATAATTAATTAAACTAAAGAGTCTCAAAAGTAGACTCTTTATGCAAAAAGTTGTTTTAGAAGAGCCTCATTAAGTGAATTGGGAGTAAGAATACAATTTGCGGTTCATTACATATATGTTAACTATAGAATTTAATGCTAACCTTCAAATAACCACTTTGTTTTTGGGCCATGGATAACTGCTCTCTTCCTGTGTTTAATATTTTTAATTGATTTTGTTGTAAGTTGATTTTATAATAATCTGTTCAAAAAATAATGTATCGAAATTTATTTTAGGTAAAATATATCTGTATAATTAGATAGACCCCAAGTAGAAAAAGAACAGGAAAGAGGCTCATACTTACTTACCTATGTAAGATTTTTGGATCAATGGGAGTTTATTAATTTGGAATTTAAAGATCGAAAGATGCAAGGGCAGGGAACTGGCGAGATATATTTGTGGACAAAAAAGGTTCATAGCACGAAGGGAATAAATAGGTAATTTAGGTAAGAAGCTAGTTTATCTGTAAGGCTGGATTAAAGACTAATTATTTTAATTTGAGAATACTATTTAAAAAGAAAATGCTTTCATGATTTAACCATGAGAGCTACAATTTTTATGTTATTGTAGGTTTCCGAAATGATTCTAACAACTAAAATTAGAATGGATTTAATTTTAATAAAAGAAATAAAGAAATTGGGATTAATGGGTTTTGCATTGAATTCTTTTTTTTTTGTATAATATAATGAAATTAAAATTCACATATTGTCAAAAATGTTCTAAAATCAGTTTTGTTAAGTTTAAAAAAGCACAGACGCAGCATTAATGAAGAATAACGCCACCTACAATAATTTTTTTTACAATCTTACACTTTTAACATTTTTATTTCGTAGTATTATACAAATTTTTGGTTAACAAAAGCACATATCATCTTAGTTTCGAGATTTAATAATGGTGTACATTTTAACTTTGCATGTTGCTGATTTTGGACGATTTTCTTTATCTTTTTTACAATGGGATTGGGACAAAAAAGCAAAAATTAAAGTCAGTTTTGAAAAATAATGAACTTAAACTAAAAGAAAAACATTTAAAACTACAGAAATCGGGCATGAGAAGATTTTCACCCCCAAGAAATTACGTTGCGATCTACAAAAAAATAACTATATAATGCAGTGGTGTACTAAAGTTTCAGCTCAGTTTGTTGAAATTTTAATTTGATTACAATAAAAAAATTATTTGCAATTCAAAATAGCCCTATGTTTATAATAGCCATATTCATACCCCAAAACAGTATTGTCTTTATAAGTATTTTTTTAAAAAGATTTTTGATTCTTTTTAAATTTATATATAAGAACACTAAAAACAGCTAAGAAAGTTACAAAAAATAAATAGGTTGGCTATTTTTTCCCCTTACTGCATATCAAATTTTTAAGAAATAATTATGATAACTTAAAAAATGTTTATAGAATTTCCACAAAAATGTTTTTCAATTACTGACGATTACTTATTTATAGACAATTACCCGTATCCCTTACCAATAAAAAATGCCTTGTACCTTTATAAAGAGGTTAGAATAAGAGTTGACTTAAAAATTAATAAATTTTATTTCTGTATAGTATGGCCATTTTTTTAATCTTATTCGAACTCATTGAAATTGTTAGGAAAGAAAAAACCTTACATAAAGGAAAAGAATTCTGGTGAAATTACCCTACTGCATGGCAATAAAAAGTATTTGGTAATAAGAATCATAATTCCGGTTTAAAAAATCAAATGTATAGTATTTAAATTATTCATTTGGTAATTTTCCTGTACATATGGTAAAGGTTTACAGTAAATTCCGCTTTTCAAAATTATAGTTCTTATTACTATACATTTAGAAAAAAAATATATAAACCTGAGAACCAAATTTAACCAAATAAATAGTTTTTATGCCATACTCTAAGTTATCATGATAAAATTTCCAAATTTTACCACATTAACCAACTTTTATCCCATATTATGAAATCAAACTTTATTTGTAATTTTATCAAAATCATTATCAAAGCGCTTCGGTAAAAATTTCCAAGATTCTTGGTGTTCCCATAGAGCCATAAACAGTAAATTTTACAGAATTAACTCTTTAAAGACCGAAGCAGTGGAAATTTTACCACCGTTAACATCCTCAGTTTTTCAGAAGAGAAAATTCACAAATGAACTCACCCTCTTTGTTGGGGGTTCTCTTTAGTCATTTGCTTCTCAGCAGGTCATTTGCTCCCCCACGTCACTAATAAATCAAAGGCGTGCTCTACTTGTCAGTGAAACTTCATGGCATTCAAACTGACAATCGGCTTGCTTATTTTTTCCCCTTGGAACGTTTTTCTGGTTAAATATTCAAAAGCAGGAATTAAGTAAATAATGAGATTTTTTTTCTCCATATCTTCCTTTTATTTATACATAAATTTTTTGTTATTTTATTTATTTTTTAAATTTGGGGTTATTTTTTCTTAAAACAGATTATCTTCAAATGCCTATATCATGCAAAAATAGAAGAAAAAAATCCTCTTGAAAATGTGTCGAAAATTCAGTAACAAGAACAATTTTTTTAGTTATTTTTTGTTTCAGTTAATATTAACTAAATTCACGCTTTTTTTTTTTAACTTTATGAGTCAAATAAAGTTCAAATAATATTGAAGTTTGATCATGGAAATGTTTTTGCATTAATTATTAGAGAAATATTTCCTTGAGCTATTTTTCTGATTTAATTGAATACTTGGAAAAATAACAGATAACTTTCAAATGCTGCTTTCAAAACGTTATTTGGGTGTAACTGCAAGAAGAGAAGCTGGAACTGGTTCTTAAAATACTGTTAAAAACTTGCAAATTGAAGAATTTGAGTTTTAAGAAAAAGTGAATTTTTTTAAGGTAAATTTTGAAGGAAAAAGCAAATGCTTATGGGATATGGTAAAAAATTAATTCATTTCTTTTCAATTTATTGTAAAGAAAATTTTTTAGCATATATACAAATGTGTTTTCTTTAGTAACAACGGAAATTACATCTTATGTCTGACTTATCGGATATCTTTTTTTAATTTTATTTATTTAACTTCATCTGTTTTCTCCAACATCAAGTCGGTTGTCAACATCAAGTTTCTACAATTTATCTGTACCTGTCTTCATTCAGTATTTATTTATTTTCATTTGAACGTACACTTTAGCGGTCTTGTAGGCACACTTTAGCTCTGTAAGTAAAATGGGATCAGTTTGGTTCAGATGGACAAAAAATATTTCATTTGTAAAATCTTTTCTATCAAAAAAAAATGTGGAAAATTATCTTTTTCCCTTTTAGCTATGAATTTTTTAAAAGGAAATTATTTTATTATTAAAATTAATAGAGGCTGCAATTGCAGTGATATATTTTTTTAATTATAACATAATTTCATTAATTAATTTCGTTGGATAAAAAGAAAGCATAATTAAATATTTTTAAATCTTCAAAGTCATAAGTTTAAAAAATTTTTATTTTTATTATTATTATCATTAATTTTTAGTTTTCTTTTTTTAATTTTTTTTTCTTTTAATTTTTTTTCTCTCACATTTAAAGATGCAGATAAACCATCGTAAAAGTAAAGTATGCATCTTCCAAGCATAATTTTAAACACTTTAAAAATCCTTTCTTTTTAAATTCATACAAGCACATTTTTATTTATTGAAACTTTGCTTAACTAAATTTATTAATGAACAAAAAGTTTCTCTGTTGCAGTGAAACTTTATTTTCATATTTATTTCGGATAATACCTAGTTCAATGTGCAGAAATATCACGTAAAAGGTATTTCTGCACATTGAACTATAAGTAAAAGAGCAATAATGCATCAAAATGACATGGGAAAAAAATTATTTTTAGTTTGAATTATAATTTAACAGTTAAAATAAATTACAATTACATTTCCAAATTGGATATTAGCAACTGAGTGCAAATTAAATTTGTTAACATTGGATTTGCAGTTAGGTAATAAAAGAATTACAAACAATTTTGCGCAAACAAGATAGTTTTGTTCGATTATTCAATTGGCAATCTCAGTTCAACCTCTCAGTTTAGTCACAAAAGGGAAGGGCATTAGTCCCACTTTTTGACAGGAGATAATCTATGCTCATCTTTGAATGAATACTCCTTTGAAATCTTCAATTTATTGTATTCAGACTCCTTTTCACCTGCCTAATGATTTGAAAGGGTATCACATTCTTAGGTTTCTTTTTATCCTTAATAAAAATTAGCATATTTTTTCTTCAGCCGACTATCAGCTGGTTATCCCCCCCCCTTTTTTTTCTGCAAACCCCAAAATACCGAAAAAAAAGCAACATGATTACACAATGATTACCCATTTTAGTATTTAACAAAAGGCTAACACAAGTTTGAATTAAGAAATCATGCATAATCCTTTTACTGTGTACTAGAATCAGGGAAATAGCGATCCCTATGAAAACCCTTATATAAATGCAAAGAAAAAGAATTTATTCATAAACATATAATCAAGGAAAAAGAATTAAAAGGATAAATTGGCTATTTATCGAAGAAAATATTTTTTTTTCTTCTTTTTTTTAGCTTTTTCTGAAGCAGAACTATTGTAGTTGAGATAAGAAAAGCTTTCTTTCCCCACTACAAGGAAAGGTTAGCTATTTCTTTAACACCTCCCTGTACAAAACAATTTAAAATTCTGGTGTTTTCAAAAGAAGAATGAAAAGTAAAATATCCTTTCTATGCATTGCACCTGTTTAGCTGAAAGCGTTTCTTTGAAAGGGACAAAGGAAGCCTTAGTAACCCACCAACTTAAGTCCTGATTATTGAGTGCTATGCAAAGATAATCTATCCTTGATTATTTAGCAAATGTGTTATATAATGACTTACAAAAATAATTATTGACTAAATTTTCTTCCAGTTTTCAAGAACTATATAAATTCCCGTGAAATTGATTTTGTTTACAAATTTTGATATTTCATAGTAAATAAATTTTTCGAAATCTTCTTGATGCACCTATTTTGTATTATACTATTATATCAATTACTATGCATTTTAGTTAGAGAAATTTGTAGCGCGCATTTTACCTTTTGATTTGTTTTAAAACCGTTTGTTAGGCGCAGCATATCTTTTCTCTGAACTTGTGTCAGTAAACCCTGCATTAAATTCAACTCAAAATCTCCTCGTTTCAACGTGTAATATTCAATTATTTAAATGCAATTATCTTTTAGCACCATAGTGTAAACAAAATTAAGAAAATAGTATAAAATAACTAAGCAAAACTATAAACGAGAAAAAATGTACAAGTTAAGTTAGTCACTAGTTTTAAGTATTTTTTAATGAAACTTTAATATTTACTTCCATAGTTCAATATTTAATAAAGGTAAATAACAAATTTCATTTACAAATAATTTAAAACAAATATTAGCACAAAGACTTTGCATTCAGTACTTTCCCCATAAGTTTTTTAAATTTAATATTTTAACTTGCACATCATGTTATTTTCTTACCGTCGTTGAACAGCCGACCAATTTTGGGCTTACGACAAGTAATGTTCAGCACCGTAGCCTTACAATTTTATATCCAATCCAGAAGACAAGGGAACTCCTGGATCAAGTTTGCCTTTGTGGAGAACTATTTGAAGGGAACTGATCCCTATGTGCGTCACATGGTAAGGGAAACCGCGAAAACATCCTAAGGTTAGCCTGATTGCGGGGGACTCTAAGTCATGATCCGTTTACCACTGTGGTTATCAGCACTGTGGTCAATGCGAGCCGGATGCGAAATTCGCGTCGACTAGCCATCGCTATAGAATTCGAACTTGGTATACCTCATTGGAAGGCGAATGATCTGTAACCTGGGCCACAACGACTCTACATCGTATTATTAGAGCTAATGAGATTATGACAGCAATTTTGAATGAGGAATATTGTAACGTTAACCAAATATTGTGTAGTAATTTAAATTTTTATCGATTGTTTGAAATAGTAAGAAATTAACTAAAAAAGATGGATTACTTTTCAAATTAATTTTTTTTATTAATTACAGATTTTTGTGTCATTCTATACAGAGTTAGTACTATTTAAATGAAATATTTTAATTCATTGATCAAGCAAATTAAGCCTGCAGCGGAAACAAATAATATTGTTAGACAAAAAAATTTACTTAAATAGAAAAATTTCTTTTCACAATTATTTTAATATATGCATTTAATTTAAAAAAGAATGAGTTCCTCCATTTATATTAATTTAGAAGTTTATCCGTTTCGCGTAATGAAAATGGAAGTATGTTAGCTATTTCTCTTTATATCATACTCATCAAAGGGGTAAAAATCTATATATTTTTAAATAATTAAGAAGCCTAGATTTCTCTTAGAAATTAATAGATGGTATCTTTGGTATTATTTAATAGTATGGATAAAATATTTTCTTTGAAATGCATATAAATGAAATATATGAATCTGAACCAGTCTGAATTATTTTGAATGATGTCTAGTTTTATCAATAAATATGCTACACCTTCAAAGCTATATTTTGTTCAACATAAAATGTCTGAAACATATTAAAACAAGAAAAAAAATAATACTTAAACAGTTCTTTATAGTATGAAATTCATATGTAGCTACAAAACTTCCTTTATAAACTTTTCTTTTATAAACAAATTCCTTTTATAAACAAATAAATATCTATTAATTCAGCAATAATAATACTGTTCTTAGAATTCAATAATAATACTGCTTTCAGAAGAGTATCAAATCAAACTCGAAAATTAACGTTTAAAATAAGGTATGGTTCTTTTTAGCTGGTGGGTTAATTTTTATTTTCTTTAAATAGAGATTAACTTTTAAAATTACTATTAAATTAAATAATTTATTTATTTGAATAAACTATTGATGGGGTTAGATTTAGCATTACAAATGAGCGTATTGTCAATTCTATTTAACCACCTGCACTCATTTACAGACTTTACCTACTAATCATATGAGAGTACTACCAAATGGTACAGCAAATAGTTGCGGCGTTTAGTGAATGGAAATAGATTCCAAGTATTTTTCAAAGAAGATAAGTTGCTATTGTCAATGCCTACCTATTAGCTTCCCTTTTCGGCTTTGTCACAAAAGAACTGGATTTACTATCCTTTCCCCGTACGGTGATCAAGGAAAATCGCTTTCAGCAATTGACTGATGATTTTTTTTTTTTTTGAAATCTTCAATTTGTTGCATTTAAACTCGTTTTTAGCAACAAATGATTTAAAAGGTTCACTATAAAACTTTTCTCTTATAAATCTATTCATTTTGACATTTTCCCCTGTATATATATATATTATTATTATTATAATTATTAAAATAGTTAATGTAATTTGCTCAATTTTTAAGTCAACTAATGTATCTAGCAAACTGACTTAAGTATTTAAATGAGTGAATAGCAATTAAAATTACACCATTAAAAAAATCCAGATAACAGATACTATTATGTATCGTGACTTGAAGATAAATTTTTAATCGGGATGTTTTTTGCTGCTATCTGATGCAGGACACAAATTTATTTTATACAAATTTATTTATTTATTATAAGACTTACTATAAGATTATTCAATTAAATTAAATTCATATCAGCAATGTCATTTAATAACTTTGCATTAGTCATGTTTTGCTATAAAGGACCAAATTAAAACAGTAAACAAAACAATAAACTTAATTTTAAGCTGATTTGGAAATTGTAATTGCAGTGAAAAAGTAAATAATGATTAAAAAGCTCTGGTTTACAACTAGAATATATAACTTGCTGCGTAAAGAAAATGTATTCAAATTTAATAAGCTATTTCATAACAATTACCTAAAAACCTTACAGGTGAAATCAGAAAAACCATTTCATTCAGAAAGATCTGCGACATTGTTTGACTATACCTATTGAATTACTTATATACAAAAACTGCATTATCAAAACTGCTTACATATAAGTGAGATGACATTTATAAAAATCCTTTATGTGTGAAAGCAATTTCCTTTAAACAATAAATTTATATAACTTATTATCCTTAAAGATAATTTATATATTAATTGATAGGAAATTAATACCAAAAAGAACGAAATTACTATACCGAAATTATATAATACAATGTAAAAAAATTTAGAAAAAAAAAGCTGGATTATTTTTTTTTAAATATTTGTATAGTATTTAAAATTATGTATAATCATAAATTTAGATATAATGGAATTTAGTTTTCTTTAATAAAGCATTAAATAGAAATTTTAATAAGAATTTTAAGATTTAAAAATTTTTTTGTTAAAGTAAAACAAAGTCTAAAATATCTGCACTAGCTCAAGTTTAAAAGATATATTATTAATTTAATGTATTTTAAATTATTTTATCTATCGTCTAACATTCACTAATGAAAAGCACACTGTAATAAAATTGATTACTGAAAAATACCAAACAGGTTAGTGGAGAACAAAATGGAAAGAAATAAAATATTTGATAAAAAAATACCTATAAAAAGTTTATTAAATGATAAAAATAGTAACCTTTTTTTATTTTATTCAGGGATCAAAATTTCCATGAACGGGTTTAATGATATTTTAATGATACTATTTTAATGATAACATTATCATTAAAATATCAGTGATTAACAGAAAGCATTATACAATGTTGGCTTTATTCAAATTTTTTTCAGTAATTTCGGTATTTATGATAATGTATTTGTAATTATACAAAAAATTAACGTTTGGTAGTCAACAGTAAGCACATGACAATTTTATTAAAAAGATATTTGTTTTAATGGACTCTGATATTTCAAAAATAAATTCCCAAAAGAACGCCATTCCCGAATTTTTAATAAATGAATAAAATGGTCCAGTTCAAACAACAAACAAATCTGTTACAAATTAAGAGGATTTTGTGTTTCCCTAAAACCACAGGGGGAAGTGTTTCTGAATAAAGCGTGAAGTTCGCACACCTCTTCCTTTTGACTTTCGATGAGTTCCTATACATCACTGTCAAGCAGCTCATCCCCTCCCAATCACTACTACCCATTCACCCTTCAGAGTTCCCCACTGACCCCAGTCGGTCGTTAAGTAGTCCGGACTTCTTCAGGCCACTTGGTCTTTAAAGAGTTAAGGTAATTTTAACCATATTTTTTTCTCAGGGTACCAGTCGTTGTGTTATTTACTTGATTTTCGTTTTGCTTGATTTTCGACATTAAGATGAGTTAATTACTGGCAGTGATTCATAACAATCTTTATTTATCACATTCTTCTGCAATCCTACAGACACACAGAGCAATCTTTCATTATTGATTTTTTTATGCAATTAAATCTAACATTTGCAATCATCCTACATAATGAGAAGAACTCACAACAGGAGTTATTTATACAGTTTAAATGATTTACATGAAATTAATCAATATTTATTTTCTTCGTAATGAAATAAAGTAAAATTAACGATTAAATAAAAATAATGAGCCGTAAGCGAACGATATGAGTCTTCTACACTCTTAATTTTGGATTAATTAAAAGTAACTCTTAATTTTGGATTTGGAATAACATTATTATTTTTAAATTATTTTTCTAATTGACTTTGTATTAACATATTTTGTTAACACTTTTACAATATTTTGTATTGGAATAATTTTTAAGGAGAAGAAAAATTAAATTAATGCTTCATATTATTTTTATTAATGAAAAATAGTAAAACGGAATTTTTGTGATAGTTTTAATAATAAAAACAAGCGAAATAGCATTTTATAACTAAATTTCGTTTGATTAAAAAATTAAATTTTTTATGAACCAAAGACATGCATAATAGGACTAAAAATAGGAATACTAGGAATAAAAATATTTGGATTGAAAAATTTTACACTGTAAGAAATTCCGAATCAAATTCTGGTAAAAAGTACTGCCTCTCAGGGTGCCGGTGCTTTTCATCGTAAAATTTCATATTGCGGAACAAAAAATCTGATATATCGTGATTTTTACAGTAATAATTACTGAATCATAGAATCACTAAACCTCTAACTAAATAAATATAACTTTAAAAATTATGGTATAATATTTTACGGCAAAAATGGATTTTACAGTAAAATTGGCTTTTACGGATGATGTATCCAAAGTGCCGTAATTGATACCGTCGAAAATTTGATACCGTAAAATTTGATACCGTAATTTGATCCAGAATTTTTTACAATGTTATTTTGTAAGAGCGTTTTTTTTTACTTTGAAATTATTGAAATAATGTATTATAAATATTATAAACAGTTAGCAATAGTAAAAACAAAATTATATCTCTGTGTATACCACTGATAAGTTGCATGTAAAAGATATTTGAATAAGTATGTAACATTTTATTGTACTCATTTACATCTTTGCGATTCCTTTGCACTTACTGACTGCTTTAACCTTTTTTTATGTTACAATTGTTTTTATTCCACAAACTTTTAAAATTCTATGTTAATATTCATTCTATGAATATTCTAAGTCTGTTAGTGGAAAATTGTTCTTATTCTGATTAATAATGAATATTTTTGACCTTTTAATTGAAAGTTGTTCTTATTTTGAGTAATAATGAATATTTCTGACATTTTAGTTGAAAGGTATTCTTATTCTGATTAATAATAATGATCAAAGGTTGATCAGCTAAATATTATGCTTGTTAAAAATTTACTTTTAGAGTTTAAAATGTTCTTATATGCATGTATTGGTAAAACTTATGTAGAAAATAATGGAGTTTTCTTTTTAGCCCGTTTATGTAAAAGGAATTAAAGTCAGACTATCTTCTTAAAAAAAAAAAGCTACTTTTAAAAACGTTCTTTTCATTCTTTAAAAGTAATTATTATAAAACATTGAAAAAAGGAATTATATAGCTATAACATGAAGAAAATCTTTAAGTTTACTTTTTTTTCTGTATAATGTAGGTGAAAACTTAGCTTTTGCGAAAAATATGAACATGAATATTTTAAATGAGTTTATTGTTTGATATATTACTAACCTGTCAAAAACTATACATCTTTTTTACAAATTGTCACGCATTTTTTTGAGATAATATTGGTTTTATGGTTTCAAAAGTTTGATCTAATATTATTCATCATATTTTGTTTAGAAAACATAGAGTAGCCTATAGGCTTATATAAAGGAAAAGAAATAGAAGATTTGACGTAATAAATCATTCTAAACGTCTATCTATATGAATATAAAGTGATTCTTTCTATATTTCTACTTTTTAAAATAACATGAAAATAAATTGCATTTTTCCTCAATTAATTTCAAACGAAAATGGGAAAAAACAATGATATGATTCAATTATATTTAACAACAGTTAATATATATATATATATATATATATATTGCGCACTACTTTATTTTAGGTTAAAGAAGCATGGTTTATTTTTAGCTGCTATTTCTTTTAATGCAGTTTTTATATTTAAAATAAATAAAACGGTTTTAAAATTGTTATTTCTACGCAATTTTAAAAATATTCACTGTAAATAAAGGGTTTCTGAAAATTGAGCAAAAATGTGTCAAAACAGCTCCAAAACAAATAGGAGTAGGGAAGAGTGGGGTCAATTGCAACAGGGTACGATTGTAACAGAGCAAAAATTTCGAGTGTCGGATTCTAGATTTGGTTCCTAGGTGGTGCACAAGGTGTATTTAATAAATCTACATGTACACCCCTGCTGGCAACCATTTTAATGTACTTTTGAAAGAGTTACATCACAAAAGATATTTTCACGCTGCGTACGTACTTTTTTTGGTATTAGAATATTATATTGTAACAAAGTAATTTTTTTTAAGCAAATAACAATTATTAACCGAATATGTAAGTGGACACCTTAATTAACATTAAAAAAAAAGATTAGTTTTGTTAATTAACTGACATTGTTTTTAACAAATGAAGCTGAACTGGCGTCTTGGGGACGATTGTAACAATAAGTAAAGGGACGATTGTAACAGCTGAAAATAAATAATCTTATGTTTACAAACCATTACTTAACTCTTTAAGAACCACCAATAGTTTCCTATATCATTTATATTATGTTGCATGTGCATTATTTCATTTGTCACCTTTCACAGCATAAATTAAAATTTTTAACCCCTTAAAGTTAAAAGTTTAACCCTTTAGGTCTCTGCTCATTATTATTTTTACTCCTAAAATACCATTACTATTTTGATCAATAAAAAAATATATCACAACTATGATAATATGTATAATTAACTATGTTTTAGTTGAATTTATGAACTGTTACAATTGACCCCGTAAGTGGGGACAATTGTAACAAGTGCGCGACTGTCAAAAATTGTTAATAACTAATATAATAACATTTAAAATAAGGTATTTTTTTTTCTAGTAGAGGATAGTCTACTTTACTCGTCTGTCAATTAATACTAATAATATATTGGATTTTTTGTTAGTCAAAAATAGTTAAGTAAAAAATGTTGCAATTCACCCCACTGTCCTCTAAAATTTGAAAACCCAATGTATTCGAAATTGAAACAGCATGTATCTATTTTTGAGAAAAATGCATGTAGAGGAAAATAAGTGTGAGAGCGATGTTCTTTGGCTGCCTTTAGGATTTATACCAAGGACCACAAAGTTCATAGCAGGATGCTATAACCACCATAGTTGTACACCTTAGTCCAGGAGAAGTTAGAAATTTCATATAGCAGCCACCGCAATAACACATCATGACAAACTAATTTCCAATTTCAATGGTACAAAGGGTTGCAATTATTAAAATATGGTCCCAATAGCTTAGTCAGGAGATAGGTAATATTAATATCACTTTTTGCTTATTTCACCGTATCTTAAAAACTTTAAAGTGAATGGAATGAATGTCCTGATGTGTCACTGCTGTGGCCATCTATATAAAGATTTCTAGGTTTCCTTGGACTGGGGTGTACTACTATGGTATTTAAAGCATCCTAATATCATCCCAGAGGTCCTTGATTGGAATTCTGCCGGCAGCCAACGAACATCTCCCTCACATATTTCTCCCTTTACATTAACTTTGAGTCTATGTATTTTGTTTGAAAATGAGCATTTGTTGTTTCAATTTTGAATGCATAGAGTTTTCAAATTCGACTATTATTTGCTTCGGAGCTACTATTGTTATTCGACTATTATTTGATCAGAATATTATTTTTTCGCATTTGATACATTTTTGCTCAATTTTGAGACTTTCCTTTTTACACTGCTTATTTATTAGATAAAAAGGGATTAAAGATGGATGCGACATTTGTAGTAGAAATTGATTCCCAAAATTAAAATGAAAATCGAAGATATTGCAATATTTAGTGATGTAAAGAATTGTATGTCTTACAATTCAGAATTTTTCCGACTATTATTGCATAAGATGATAAAGAATAATAAATATTTACCAAAGTTTAATTTTTTTTGCTTGGAATTAATTTTGCTGTTTATTAGTTATTAAATATTACTATAAAAATGAAAAAATTAACTAAAGTTAACTATATTTAAGATTTTTTAAAATTTAAAATTAGTCGCCAAATGTATTATTTTATACCATGGAATCGGGATACAAGGGACCACTCGGATAATTAATGGGACCCCTCAAAAAGTCAAAATAGTTTTAATACACAATTCGAGATGGTCATAATTCTGTCATAAGCGTTATGATTCTGTCATGACGCTTTTGCACTAAATTATGTGACCGGGGTAAGGATAAATCTTCGTTTGTAATTAAGCATTGGTTAATAAAAGTTATAAAATTTTTTTATAAAACCTCTAATTGCGCCTGGTTTTTTCCACCCAGATGAAAACTATTAAAACTACTTAAAATCAATGTATAATATCATTTTTGGAGTTTTTTTCTATAAGCCCAAACAATGCATTATTAGAGTAACTTTTCAAATATTTCAACAAAAAAAAAAAAAATAAATAAATAATTGCCGAAAACGCTTTTAAGGTTTTACAAAAGCGTCTTTTCATTATAATGGCTTTTTGAGCAATGTTCATTATGTAAATAGAAGACACTAACAAATATAGACGAAACTTACTCAAAATGTCGTGAATAACAGTAACAAGCTACTATTAGTTACAAAAAATAGCATACTACTATCTAAAAAGTGACGATATAGGTTACAGAACAGTCTAAACTAAGATGTTTAAAGTGTTTATTAAAAACATAAAATAAATTATGAATGCAAAATATATCGTTCTAAATAACATATAGTATATAACATTAAGTACGTATATAACGTAAAATTTTTTTAAAGGAAATTTTATGTCATTTTGTCACCCTAAAGGATCAACAACCCATCATTTATGCTATTTGCATTTGAATTGCTACGCTTGAAACTAATTTTGGATATTAAGGAATAAGTCAATTTTTTCATGGAGCGTATGAAGTATTTTAAACCATTTCCATTAATTGTATAACTTCTAATGACGAAGAAGATAGTTCTTTTTTTAGAAATACTAAGGTGAAGTTAGGAGAGATTGAGCACAGTGATAGCCGGGGGGGGGGGGGTGAGAAGCGAGGATAATTCTGTTTGTTTGTTTGTTCATTTACGTCGCACTTGAGCTGCACAAAGGGCTATTGGCGACGGTCTGGGAAACATCCCTGAGGATGATCTGAAGACATGCCATCACAATTTTGATCCTCTGCAGAGGTGATGACACCCCTGCTTCGGTAGCTCGAAGACGTGCACGCGAAGTCGAGCACTTTACGATAGAACAGTTTAACGAGGACCAATACCGCACACCCTCGGTCCCTACGCAGGCTGATCCAAGTGGTCACCCAGCCGCACACTGACCGTAGCCAGTGATGCTTGACTTCGGTGATCTGCTGGGAACCGTGTCTTAACGATCAGTCCACTGCGGGACATAAAATAAATTTCGAGGATAATTCGCTCACAGTACTCGTATACAGGTAAATGTGCAGTGTGCAAAAGAAAAAGAACATTCCGAACAACTTTTGATGTAGTGATGGGATTAAAATAATTTTAAAGCTGTTTCCATCTGTGAAACTAGTTATCCCCTAAACAACTAGTTATCAAAACTTTTATTTTCCTTTAAAAAAAAAAAAAAAAAAAAAAAAAAAAAAAAAAAAAAAAAAAAAAAAAAAAAAAAGGCTGATATTTGCAATGATGAGAATGAAAATTTCGACGTTTAAAAAGTACGACGTTACGGTATTTTACTTTTGACCCTAAAAATTGGAATTTTTTTAAATTAGTTTTTTAATAACATGTTTACATATTAGGATAATTTTATATTTGAAATTCTAAAACTACGTAAAACTTCAAAATGATGCATAACTTTCAGTTCCAACATAGATGATTCAAACATTCTAGTATCGTAATTAAAAAACATTCTATTAAACTTGAGCGCCAAATACCAAGGCTCTTAAAATGTTTGGGTTTCATTATTCGAAATTGTAATAGGGAAATTTTTATAATCATTTTAAACAATTCTCAAAATTATGTAAGAATATGCCCTTTAATTTTAAATTCTCCTTTTTTTAATGTTTTTGATAATATTTTAATATAATTTACAAATCAAAAGGTTTTGGTGTATAATTAAATTTATATTTAAATTTTGTAAAACTCGAAAATAAATTTTGGCGTAATTTTCATGAAAAATGGAAGTATAAAATTCTGTTATACTTTCAGGTCAAAGAACAATGATTTTAAAAAGGTTAGGTTAATTAAAATTATAGTAAAAACTTTTTTTTAAATGTTTTTTAAATTTGAAAATTATTCAAGATTATAAAACATTTTTACCTAAATTTCGAATACTTT
Organism: Parasteatoda tepidariorum; assembly: GCF_982258835.1. NCBI lineage: Eukaryota > Metazoa > Arthropoda > Arachnida > Araneae > Theridiidae > Parasteatoda > Parasteatoda tepidariorum. The sequence continues at coordinate 47,980,283 of NC_141765.1, read as the reverse complement.
ACTTAATTATTTTTCAGCAATTTGTCTTTAAATCAAGTTTTTTTTGGCTGATGAATTATTTTATGTTTAAATTTTTAAAATAGGGTTAAGAATAAAAATTAATTACAAAGTAATTCTTATGAAAATGTAACTATTAATTTTTATTATATTTTAACGTCTCAGTACTACAATTTTAGGCGATTTTGTTTACATCATTCAGAATTGTAATAAAAAATTATTATATGTGTGAAAATAATTTAAAATTTCATAAGGAATAATTTTTATGAAGTTTTAATTGTTTTTAATGTTTGTAAGCACATTTTTTTTACAAATCAAAATTTGTTTTGGTGCGTGATTAATTTTATATTTAAGTTTTGAAAATTAGACTATGATTGAAAATGAATTATAAAATAATTCTCATAAAAATGTAACTATAAATTTTTATTGTATTTACGTGTAAAAAAGAATAATCTTAGATTTTTTTTAATGCTATTCAAAGTTATAAAAAAGAAAAAAAATAATAATTTGTCATCAAATCTCTTACAGAAGTGCCATAAAACATTTAAGTGAAGAAGAATACTAGTAATTTCAGAAAGTGCCCTTTTTCACTCCCATTTCTGTCTCAAGTGAAAAAAAAAATCATTTCATTTATTTTTGTAGAATTGTGTAAGAAATGTGCCAGCGAAAAAAAGAGAGACAGAGAGAGAGAAACGAAAAAACAACCATCCCACTTGATTTCTCGTCTGCTGTTAAAGAATGGCTTCATTTGTAGGTGTCGTGACCATAGAATTGGTCGTGACTTACCGCTTCAGTAATCGTAGCGTGCAAAAAGTTGAATTCGATTGGTTTTAGGTTGGAAAAAAAAGTAAAATTTCGCATTCTTTTTAATTTGAAATATAAGTAAAAAGTCGATGCCTTCTTCATCGAATTGATTGAAGCGAATATTCTACGTCACTGTTCCGCTTTCTAGAATTTCATTAAATATTTCCAATATCAGAAAGCATTATCTTAAATAATCTAGTTGTGAAATATAAATAATTCTGAACGGTTGGACTATCCTGTCCGTAAAAGAAAATGTTTAATTTGTAAAGGATTTCGTGCGTAGCTTAACATTTGATGTGAAAGGATAAGTAAAACGGAACGGTAGGTTTTGTTTTTTCGAAAGAAACATCGTTAGCTTGAAATAGGTCTTAGAAGCAAATGTATTTATTATAAGGTTACTCATTCTAGGAAAAAGCTCGGGTATTTCGATTTACTTCAATTTTTGATTTTATGTCTTTGAATTTATAGGTCCCTTTTAAGCAGTAAAAAGATTTTACTTCCTCTATGGTGACTTTTGGGGAATTATAGGTATGAACGAGGGTTCTTCATTTATTAATTAATATTCTGTATTATTTGAATCATTTTAGTAAATAAAGTGCATTCTATTGTAACTAGTTAACAAATTTTAAATTTTATGTTATGAGCATTTTCAAAACAGGCATTCTTAAAAGCTTTGAACTCTGAAAGTTTTTTAAGATTACTTAATAAAAGGATATTGTGTTCAAAGTTTAAAATTTGGTTGCTTGATTCCATTGAATACATTTCAATGAATAACACAAAAAATATTATTAATTTATAAGTAGTTATCTAATAAATATTAAGATTTTCTTCCATCTCCTTTATATGATAATTTCTAAGCTAACTTGGAGGAAGTAAAATTCTTTTTCGATCTAAAGCAACCCAAGAATATTTTTCTTTAGTAGTTAAAGTCAAAATTAAAGTATGAGCGCCTGTGAAACTTAATATGGTGGAAAGTTTAATAAATAAAGTACAATAAAATTAGAAATGTCCCGTTTTAAAGAGTACATCAATAAATAAAGATTTTAAGCAATGATCATATTTCGGTAATTGGTAAGAGTTGTTAAAAACTAGATAATATTTTATCAACTTACATAAAAATGTCTAATATGAATCGTTAAATATTGTTGAGCAAAGAAAAAAATGCAGAAATTTTTTAATCAAGTGAGAGTATTTATTTTGTTATGAAATGTTTAAATATGTGTAGCGTATCGTTCTTCGTTTTAGCTATCAGGGGAGAAGAAAAGAAAATTACATATATTTTTACCACAAATGTTTTGCGTCATTGCTCTGTCAAAAATTGCACAAGTCCAAAAATTAGGAAACAAACGCATTTTTGCGAGGAACCAAATCTAGTGAAGTTTTGTTTGCGTCAGAGTACGGCAATGTAATCGCAAAGTATGTATGTAATCCGCAAAATGACCAACAAAAACATGAAAGCATGACAAAGTACTAAAAAAAGTATGGTCAAAGCTAATAGAATATGGGAAAATTTACCATGTTTTTGATTGTATGGAACACTATAAAGCACGGTAATTTTTACCGAAGCCTCTTGGTAATGATTTGGTAAAATTAACAATAAAATATGTTTTCATAATATGTAATAAAAGTAATTAAGTAAAAGTAATAAAGTAAAAGTAAAATTTGGAAATTTTATCATGCTACCTTAGAGAATGGTATGAAAACCATTAATTAAATTCAATTTATTTTTCAGCTTTATATTTTTTACTAAATGTCTGGCAATAATAACTGTAATTTTGAAAATCAGAACTTCCTTTAAACCGCTACCATATGAACGGAAAAATTACCAAATGAATGGTTTAGATATTGTACATTTTGGTTCTAGTAACGAAATTTATGCTTTTTTTTTCTTTTTTTATACCTGAAGTGTCATTACGTTACGGTAATTTTACCGGAATTTATTTTTCTGTGTATAATCTCCTAGAATGTCGTAAATCTATCAAAGATAACAAAAAAGTAATCGAACGAACTCAAAATCAAGATGTAAAATGGGCACCACAACAATATAGACCAAAAATGATAGAGTGAATTTTTATTTGTAAGGGTTTAATATGGGATATGACACCTCTGGTGGCAATATTGGTCTTTGAATAAGCTCTCACGTTGTTTATGAAATTGATTAATGTTTTGGGACAATAAATCTACCGGGACAATAAATCTATTGTCTAGTAACAATAAATACTACTCCTTCATTGAGGTAGTTTTTAGCTGCGCGAGGTTCTTCGGAGAGGAATGCGGGCTGCAGTTGCTCTGTCAAGAGCATCACAGACATGATGGGAATCAGGCCTGGAATTCTGTCTAGCCATCCTCTCCATCCTCTGAATGTCTCTAGCTTCATGTCATTCCTCGTACGGCTCAGTCATGAGTTGTACGTGTTGCCCTCCATGAAATGAACTGGGAAGCGACAGAGTTTTCGAACAAATAATACCTTTGTGTTATAAAAAATTATTTAAAATTGCGTTCTTTTAAAGTGTTCGTTTTCATTTATAAAATATTGTGTTACACATGTAACTTTCAAATGGCTTGTTTCTTTAAATGCTTCGTTGGTTAGTCTTATTTGTAGGAATTACACTCTTTAAAATAATATATAAACATATTACAAAGACATTGTCAAATCCAAAGGTATGCAGACAGTTTCAACTTGATTTCAACATGATAACAATTTAATTAAAAAAGACTCATAGTGAATTTGAAGTGATTTCACTGTTAGGTTAGTTCAACGCATGGATGTAAATCAAAGGCCACATCCATGACTCAACAACTGAACCAATAAATAAATAAATAAAATAAATAAAATAAATTGTCCATACTCCTATTACACAATCTTTGGGTCAAACCACTCAACATAACAATTAATAACCCTATTTATGGCAGATACAATCAAATAGGTCCCCTTTTTAGTTTTATGCATTCTACTTATTATAAAAATAGTATTGGTTATGTTATGTATTTATAATAAAAGGATGAGAAATCGGAAAATTTTTCAGATTTTCATAAGCTCCAAATAGCAAGATTCAGATATTTTTATAAAAACTTTGTTGAATTAAAAAAATATTTATAACAAACCAACAATCCTATCGTCGTATTTTTTCCGTAAGAAAATTCTAACTTAACAAATATCTTTTTGTGGAATAGAACAACAAGTCATGGGTGCCATATTTTTTTAACCTAAAATTAACTTCAATCTCTTACCATGAAACCATTTTTTTATAACACCAGAAACAGGGTTAAATATTTTTCTTAAACTTATGTTAAAGAAGCGCCTTAAACTTGATTCTATCCGTGAAGACTCAATCTCGCGAAGACTCCACGAAGGTTCTAAGTTGTCACTTCGAAGAATGGTGGTTGCCTCATTGGTGGTTTGAAGCCCTCCCTGTTTTAGATAGATGTATACCATTTTGTCTGGAAGTAAAGGTGGCTTGTGCGCAATGCTCACTACATTGCCACAATCATGATAATAGTCAGGATATTACAGAGCCCTAATCTCCACAACTTTTTATTGTGGAAATGCTTTAGGTTTTTGTATTTAAAACTAAATCTAACATATTAATCCTATATTTAGTTAAAAGAAAAACCTTAAGTCAAAAATTTCACCTTAAGGCAGGTATAAAGTATATGTTAAAAATTGGTTCAACTTTCTACTAAAAAACTTGGTATAAGTTAGGTTCCATCAATCTCTGAAGGTTGGGGCAGTAAAATTTAAACTTTGTTCAACATTTCAGCATAAAATTGACTTAAAGTCAAACTTGGAACTCAGTGTCTCAGTTAAAAAAGTACTTTAAGGATTCATCTTGGATTTAGTTGAATGTTTAATTACAATGACAGCGCTTCTAAAAGCTTTACTATTTGTGGTACAACTTCGCACCAGTTGCTGTAACTAAATTGGCACTCATTATTTGGTGAAATGTTAAATTCGATTTTTAACAATGTAAAATTATCAATATTTTTGTTATAAATTTTTTTTTATCTAAATATATTTATAGGAAGAAGATTATCATTGAACTGGCTCCTTCTTTTTCCATAATTTTGAAGGCATTGACAGTGAATGCTAGCTATTTCCTGTTTAGTAAGTTACTTGAAATTTAGAAATAGCTTTGATGACTGTCAATTAAAATTTTTGAATGCCAACAATATATGGATAACAGACAGGTGTTAAATGTGTCTGTATTGCTACAGATAAAACTTAGAACTGCCTTAAATCTGTGTTTTTAATAACTGCCTTAAATAGCCATAATTAATTACTTCCTTAAATAGCCATAATACCATAAATATCTGCTTTAAATAGCCATGCTTACAATGATTGTTTGTTTTGTTTTAATTGAAGTCACGGACGCATTATATACCAGCTGTCAGTTGCCTCCAAGAAAACAGTTCAAGTTGCGGTAAATGGATTTGCAGCTTCCCAAATATGTAAGTCAAACTAAGGATATTATTTTTTTTAAACTTTTTCAAGTGTTACAATAAAATTCCGTTGCATTTAATTAAAAACATATCAGACACAATTAAATTTAAAATTGGTTAACGTTCCCAAAATAGACTAGATAAATACTGTTTATCGTGAAAACAGTGGGCTGCGAAGTAGGTTAATATTAGAAAGGATATGAAAAGTTATTTTTGCGAAAATTTTAAATGAATTAAGCAAGAGTGAATAATTGCTGTAGTAATTTTATTTTATTTTATAACCGTCGTTGAACAGCCGACCCAATTTCATGGGTTTACGACTACTTACGTTCAACTCCGTAGCCTTGTAATTTTGAACCAATCCAGAAGACAAGGAAACTCCTGGATCAGTGCCCCCAGAGGTATTGATTTGTTGTGGGAACATGGAGGACTTTGAGACTCGACAGATTTAACGTGCATCAGTCACCATTTACTACACGGGGAGTCTTCGGCCGGCGAGGATCGAACCCACGACCTCTTGGATATGGGCCCAGCGCCCTACCGACCAGGCTATCCCAGCCTTTTGCTGTAGTAATTAAGAATAATGGTATCAATAATAAGCCTCATAACTATTTTACGTGATTGTAAAGTTTTTGAAATACGGCTATTGTCCTTTTTATACGCTGAGAAATAAAGTATAGTCAAAACTACCAAAACATGGTAAAATTTACCTTGTGTCTGGCTCTATGAGATCACCAAAAAGTTCAATAATGTTTATCCAACCTATTTGGAAAGGATTTTGTTAAAATCGACTATAAAATAAGATGGTTTAATAAGAAGTGATCCTGATTTTATTCTGATACTTTAGAGCTTGGCATAAGAGCCATTTATTCGGTTTAATTTACTTTTCAGTTTTGTATTTTTTGCTTAAGTGTGGTAATAAGAACGATAATTTTGATGAGCAGAATTTCTGGTAAACTCTAACCATATGAACGGAAAGATTATTAAATGAATGATTTAAATACCATATATTTTGGTTTTATTAACTAGAATTATGTTTTTGTTTTCAAGAAATGTCAATTTAGTCAAACTTTCATTCTCCAATCAGCCTAATTGCCATCCAATTCAAATCAAAATAAACAAAATTCAATATTTTTAGTGGATTCTATTATTATTCCATCATTACAAAGAAAAACAAAAATTCTATCTCTTAGTTTTTAAACGGTACATATTGATTCTTTTTGAATAATGTGAAGTTATAATAAGTATATTTTGATGTATTTTGTAGATAAATATATCTTATGTTTTGTTTTCTAAACTGCATTTTATTTTTACAAATCAGGCTCATAATCGTTTTAAACATTTCATTGATTTGTGTGACACAGTAAAAAAAAAAAAAGAAACAAAATAGCTATTTTAGAAATTTCCCGATCCAATGAATGCGACCGGTTTTCTTTCTGGTGGTTGAACAATGAGCCAGAATCAGTTATTCTGCGCCAAATATAAACGAAGTCGAATTTCGAGTCAGTTGAAAAAACAAATATTACCGAAGTTCTTTTCCCTTCCCATAAGAAAACCTTGGAATAACCTTTAGACAGTCTTCTTCAATGTTTAAACCTTAATTTATATTGAAATAACTGAATTTTCACTTTCTCAAGTGTTTAAAGGTAAACAGTTTTAAAAGAAACAGTAAAATAGTTTATTTTCTTAATAGTCTTTTTAAAAACTTGATAAAAATTTAGAAGCTAAAACTAATTTTGTTCAAGACAAAATAAAACACTACTTCCAGAAAAACTAAAAATCTATTGGTAAAAAAAATTTATTTTTAATTTTAATCTTATAGCTTTCAATAAAATACGTTATTAATATTTCAAAAGGTTGCAGTTTCCTAAGTGGTAAGAAGTTAAAGAGATAAGTTTAATTTGTTTAATTAGGCAAATATTAATTTAAAAGTTAAATAAGACTTTAAACAATAGGAATTTGAAGAGGTTAGCTGAGAATTATCAATTGCAAATTAGATTAGTGTATTAAAATATTATTTCCTTTAATTATTGTCTTTTTCGATATTATAAATTTTCGAATTAAATCAACTGAAGTGATAATTCCTACAAATGATGCTGTATTAAATAATTTTTGCAACCAAAAAATGTCTTAAAAGATAATAAAATTTTTAGATATTTAATTATGTGTGGATATTTTACTCTATATTATAATTGTCTTTCTTAAATAATAAAAACATTCTGAAAAGAGGGGTTAATTAAATAAACTTTTTAATTATTTATTTTTCTAATTTTATTTTCCTTATTTATTACCCTAATAAATGATGCCAAGTTAAAAAGTTTCACGCAATAAGGTTTTTTTAGACATGTTTTTGCTAATATCTTTTTCTTGTAATATTTTTTTTCAAGTTTCGAAAGAAAATGCAAAAAAAAAAAAAAAAAGAATCATATTAACAAAACGAAGCTATATTGGAAAGTTTACTGTATAATTGAATAAAATATTATTGAATAAAATATTGCATCCAAAATATTTAGACTTTTTTTCTACTTTTTACTATTAAAATTCAGCCGTTTAAGAAAAGAGACAGTTTTTTCCTCATCTTACCCCACCTGACCCTAATGATTCCAAATATAATATCGGTCAAAGTTCTTCACCAAACCCTGTTAGCTGCGAAAACTAGTTCACGAGACAACAAAAACAAAAGATTACCTGATTCTATTCTAGTAGTTAGAAAACCTTAGTAATAACAACGCAATGTCACAAACAATAATGATCAATTTGGTAACAGACATTTATTTTTTGTAACCAAAAAGACTTAGGATGTTCTCTTACTCTTGTTTTAAAAGACTAACTAAAAAAGCGAAAAGATTCCACAATCTTTCCTTTTTTTTTCTTATCCAATCTTCGAAGCAGTTAGCTAAATAACTAATTAACTTATATTGTTAAATAATATAAGTTAATAAGAACTTTTTAAAATGTACATAATGAATTTCCTTTCATACAAGGTGTTCCTTAACCACCACAATAAATATGCATTTTTAAAATCCTTAGCAAAATGAAAATGAAGAAGTGCGTACATTGAGGATCAATATTTAAGGGAGGTAGAAGCAAAAATGCGATCGAAATCTGAGAAGTCATTATACAGAAACGCACTTGTAACAAACAAGATAAGTTTGATTGGTCGTGGAAATAAGGGTGAGGGGAGTAGAAAGAAGTTTATTTGAAACACCTCTAATAAGTTTCGACTTCCTATTTAACTTGTTCTGATGTCTATTACCTGCACTGTGATTTGTCAGGTTTTGATAACGGTTTTCTTTTTTCCTCGTTTAAATATTAATTTGCGACCTCCAATGCGTAGGGTATTTTATTTTCATTTTTGATGATGATTCTAAAAATACATATTAAAGGTGGTGTTTACGGAACAGCATGTATTGTGTGAATTTTTGTAATGAATTAAGGAGATTCACATGGAATATTAATAACTGATTATTGTTTATAAAACAATTACATTGTCAATAATTATAAAAGTCTAACGTCTCATCAACAAGTGTTAGCATGAAAACTATTCTATGGTTCACCATCCACGCATGCTTTCGGAGTCAGAGACCTAATCGTGTGCCATTGTTGACTTGAATACACAGTGCTTTACGACTCCCCTGGACTCCCCAATACAGCTATTGGTTTTTAGGACTGGAAACACGTTCAGAATTGACGAGACTTGTTTCCGATTGTATGGAGTGAATCGACGTGTACGGCCCAGCGAGACAATTTCCTGAATCCATAGACCTACTTATCAACTGGGGATTGTTCAAGTTGATGAAGACTATCAACTTATATATGAACTTATATCAACTTATTCTGAAGACAATCATGTTATAGTGTCTGTGCAGTTGGCGTGATATGAGACCCTTTATACGTATATATACGATTCTTTAGATGACAGGCATGCATGTAAATATCCTATCCGATTGTCTGCATCCATTTATGTCTGTTGTTCAATCTAATGACTTAGACAGCTGACCAAGCGACACCCAACGCAGAGACTTGTAACCAGAAACACTCGTCTGTAGACACTTCCAACTCATCATCTGAATACCCAAAAATGAACGTTATTGAACTTATTTGAGATGCCTTGCAACGTGCTGTTCAGAGAGACTTCACTCTCCCAGCTCACCCTACTATATATTTGTAGATTGCCCTGCAGCATTCATGTCTCCAACTCACATTCGTTGAGCCAGTGCCACATCATCCGAAAGCACTTCTGTGCACTCAAAGAATATATAAGTGAGTGTACTGACGGGTACTGACGGGGACTCATGATATTAAACAAGTGTACGTGTTTTTTTTGGGTGGGGGGGGTTAAGGGTATAATATATAGATATTTATTAAGAAACGCGTATGAAAAAAAAACTAAGAATTTAAGATATTCATATTCCTTTGATGGTACATCCTTTAATAAAATTTTCAAGAAAAGAAAACACAGCTGAAACTTATATTTTATTAATCACTAAACAAATAATAACAAGTGCATCAATAGCAACAAAAAATTATCTGTGTTAAAAATATATACTTAAGCATCTAATGTGCTCGAAAAAGGCGGGCTTTCCTTGAATGTTTTTTTTTAATTTAATGAATCTATGATGAATAAATATAGATACTAAAAAAGTGCATCATTAAAAATTGTGTTAATGCTAAAAGTCAAAAAGAAAAGTGCTGCTATAAAAATTATGAAATATTTTTTAAATTTACTTTCTTTCATCATCCTAGTATTTAGTAAACAGTAACAAGCAGGGCAGTTTTCAATTTATTTAACTCTCTTGTCTTTAAAATCGTAATGAGGCGTATATTATAAAAACCAAATAGATATCAGTGCTTATTCCCAACATCAGGTGACTTTTTAACAAGCATTTATATGCCGTGTGTGCTGAGAAACACTATGTTAATCCATTAAATGCAAAGCGTCTCTTTTTAAGGACGATACTAAAAATGCACAATAATTTCATAGAAATTACATTTCAATGTCAATGCTTTAAAAAATTATTTTTTGTTTAAAAATGGCAGTATCAATTTATTTTTGAATCAGGTGCAATAGTAATTTTCTTGTAAGTTAGCTTAATTAGTTAATTCTCTATATAGGCTCAACACGTAATTTTTTTTGGAATTTCATAAAATATTTTTTGTTACTATTTGCGTTCTTTATTTTCTAGGTAAAAGCCCTCTATAACTATGGAGAAATAATTTTTTTATTTAAAAAGATGCTTTTTACCTTAAATTGATTTTCCCAACAGAAAAAAATTTTTAACTAGAATTTGAAATTTTTGCACAGCGCCTCACAATTTACAGTGAAAAGAAAAAATTTTTCGAGGCAACATTTTTCAAGTTCGGGAGATTTTGATTTTTTTTCTTAAAAAATCACCATTTCAGCAAAATTTGGTATAATAAGAAATCTTATAGTGTCTTCTGTAGCTATTTGTATATGAAATCAAAATAAATTTTATTTTTCATCACAAGTGCCAAAATTTCAAAACTGAAAAATTTGCATGTACTATTAGTTCTGTCGCTTGCTCTTCATAAAGAAAGGTCATATATTGTAGAAATACTGTACGATTGCTATTTTATTTTATATTGCTTTAGAAAAATTGATTTTTATAGATTACAAAGAAATTTGTTTTAGAATTAAGATTTATTTTACTGTCTTGCTGAAAGAAATTTACAAAATATGCTTATTTTTTCCAACACTGGAATAGCTTTACCTATTAAGGGATTAAACAAAAAATCGTTTTGCCCGATATTTTAGCCATTTTCCTAGATAACCCAATAGCATATACTGTTAGATTAAGCAAGTAAAATATCATTGGTAAGATGTGGTTTTGGCATTAATGGACTAAGTATAAATATATTATCTCAGTACTAGTATTTGTGATGTTGACCATGAATTAAAAATTCTTCTAAAGAGGGTTAAGTAATTATCAAATAATCTCTTATTCATCAAAGGAGAGACTGGCAGTGCGCTTTTATATTGTTGAAAATAATTGTATGTCGTATAAAATATTTCTATTTGGAAAATTTCCAAATGCCTCTATAATAAGATATTCTGACCTATAGAGTAGTATAAAATATTTGGAACAATCAACCATTTTGTGAAAAAAAGTTTTTCAGAAAATTCAGATTAAAAAGCTTGGTTTTAGAAATGGTTGGCATGATATTTTCTTTTTCTATATCTTTCTTGGTCCCTTTGACAAATATTTATGATTTTCTAAACAACAGTTGGATATCCCTTGTAACATATATTGTATGAATCATCAGACAACTCAGCCAGATGACCATGAATACTGCAGTCGCTGGATTGGGATACGTATTGCGAACTTCTTACTAAAGTGTTTGGACTGTGTTCCAGTTGACGAAGTTGCATTGCTAAAGCTTCTCTTTCATTACGCTGTCTTCTTTTACGATATATATAGTAAAATGTACATGCAATGGCTAATAAAAAAGCTATGATTCCACCACAACCTGCAACTAAGTGTAGATGGCCTGCAAAATAAAATACAAAATATAAAATTCAATGCAGAAAAAAAAATTTTTTACTTTTAAGTTTTGGTAGCAGAATTTCTCGGTAACTGCAAAACTACACTGTAAAAATTCCAGAAGAAATTATGGCATAAAGTATCGGCATGCAGGGTGCCGGTATTTTTTACCGTAAAATTCATTTTTATCGGAACATGTTACGGTATAAAAAATTCTTAGACTGTAATTTTTACAATAATAATTCACGTAAAATCACGGAATCAGTGTAATTAAATAAATGATACTTACACATTATACAGTTTAATAATTATATAGTTTAATACTTTTTGGTAAAAATAAATGTTACAGTAAAATGAGTTTTACGGATGATGCTCACGAAGTGCAAGTACTTTTTTACCGTAATTTGAGCTGGAATTTTTTTCAGTATATCTTCACAAATCCAAATTTGTCTGCAACCTCGACGCAGTCTGACCGAGATTATTATTGTAAAAATTCAGCTTAATCTAACATATATATGATTCACAATGTGCAATTATGCATAAAAATATCATATTGTTTAAATTTAAGTTGAATTTTATACAACTATACTAAAAAAATGGAATAAATTCCTGTAAAAACCCTGTAATCACGTATAAGAGAGAGAAGAAAAATTCTTTATTTCTTGCTCTTGGCGGTGTAATTCTATCTATTCAACTTTTTGATTTCAACTAGAAACAAATTGAGAGATATTTTTAAAGGGAGTTTTAGAAATTCCTCCACATTTGTTTGTTTGTTTTTAAAAGATAACATTTAGATGAAAAATAATCTGTAAATACTGTAATAATCTGCAGCGCCCTCTGCCGTAGAGGGTTTCTGATACCATGCCTATAAGTTTTGTAAATGCCGCTATTACCTGTTGCTAACGTAGAGTTAGCAAAAGAGAATGAGAGAAAAGAATTTGCCTAAATAACTGTTAATGAAATGATTGAATTCTAACGAACTATTTAATTTTTTGTGGTTCGAGCAACGCACTTTACCTTATTAGTGCCCACGATAACAATTTCATTGACGGTTTTGAAAAGACAACATTAGAGAGGAGGATTTCTTCTTTTGAAGCATGTATGAGATAATTTTATCTATATTGTATTTCATGTATGAGTTAAATTAAGTCTACATTTCTTTAATTATCAGCTTTGATACAGTACAATGAAAAGTTCAGTAGTCCAGTCTGGAAGAGTATTAAAAGAGTTTTTGGTGAAAAGCACCGCAATATACGCGCAGGTAATATAACCGTCATGTTTTTGTGTATTGTGCTATTGTTGAGTGTGATTTCTATAGATTTGAAAAATATGTATCTGGAAACAGTATTAAGGAACAGTTTGACGTAAGAATGTTACGTTCCTAAAAGAGAGGCGTAACTAAATATTATCCCAAACCCGTTCATTTTATCAATGACATAACGTTACAAACGTTGCATGCTCGTAATAAAGCCTTTTTTATCTCCCTAGCGCGAAAATAGTTCATCAAAATGGTGAGAAAAAAGGTTTAGTTTGTAAAACATTTATTAACTGATTAATTCTCATTCAAAAAAATATTTTAGTAAACACAATTGTAGGAACATTTTTTTCCTTTCAATCTCACAAAATTCAAAAATTCATTTAATTTTGATATTTTGCATTTGATCTTCAAAATTTACGGATGTATCGATTTTCTCAATTAAAGTAAAAAAAATAAAACGTATAGAAAGTTTTTTAGATCATTTAACGACACTTATTATCAATACTGGAACATTATTAAAACTGCAACTTGGGCAATAATGGATTAAATATGCAAATTACTGCAGACGATTAACTCAAGTTAATGTGGAAATGATTAATTATGAAATATTAAAACTTATTTTTTTTCTTCATATTTATAGTCTCAAAAAACTTCAAAAGTGATCGAAAAAGCTTCAAAACTACATTTTTAAAGTTAGCCGGGTTCAAATCTTCACAGATTGATTTTATATTTAAATTGTATGTTCAAAATTACATTATTTACAGAATTACATAGGATGTTTTCGTTTTATAACATAGTTTTTTTTTAAGCGTAGTTCCTGGAGATTTTGTTTGGGAATTTTGATTCTTTTTTCTAAATACGCTCTTTTTCATAAAATTGGTTTGACCAAAAAATTTCTATTTACCTCTGTAGGTATAAGCATATATAATTGAGGAATAGTTTTGATTTTCACTAAAACTTAAGAATTACAGCTCTTTCGTGAAAGAAAGGCTCCATCGAAAAAAAGCCATACACCCACCATTTTTTTTTAATCACTTAGAAAACATTAACTTTTACAGTTAATTATTCGTATAAGAAAGAACCTTTTTCAGAATTTTGACTTATTGCTTTGTCCTGTTGAAAAAACCCCTCCAAATATGCCTATTTTACCCCCACACGAGAGAATTAACCTCATAAAGAATAAATTTAAATTATATGACCACGTATATATATATATATATATATATATATATATATATATATATATATATATATATATATATATATATAAAACTTACATCTTTCTTCATCACTATAGTCGTCTTCACTGCAATTTGGTAGACCGTCACACACTAGGGACTGATCGATACAATACTGAGGCATCACATTACAAATTGTAGTTGCTGAATTTAAGCAATAATGGCTATCTCGGCAGATGTGCTGCTCACATTTCTCTGTATCATAAAAGAAAAATATTTGTTATCGTTTAAGAAAATTTAATTATGATTTTTGTCAGAAAATATAGAATCCTAATACTTATAGCAATATCAAACAAAACATTCAGAACAATAATTAGTAAAACTACGCAGTAAAATATTTCGGTGTATGGTTGCTGCTATTTTTGGTGTTTAGTAAAACTAAAATTTTTTATTGTGCATGCAGTCACATTTTTTTTATTTTCTCTGTTAGAGTTTTATTTATTCATTTGTTTGTTTGTTTGTTTGTTTGATTGCTGTCATCAAATATTTTCAGTCCCATTCAAATCAGTTAAATGACTTCATAGCAAAAACATTTCATTTAAAAAATAATCATACTTTTTGTAACATAATCGCACTAATTCTTACAAAAAATTATTATTTTGTCAATTTTATATAATTTTTGCACGATAATTACAGTTTTGTGCTTAAAAATGTGTTTAGTTTACCTCAGCACCAAAAAATGGTAGCAACTATACATCAAAATTTTTTATTGTATACTTAAAATTAATTCAACGAAAAAAGATTGCAGGATAGCAAAAAGTATTTACTTTTTTAGAGATTTAATAAAACTTATTTCATGTTGTTGAAGCTTTTATTGCATTTTCATAAATGAGTTTCAATATATTTTATGACAACTTAATACAATAATAGTACTTAACTTAAAATGTTTCTTATAAATGACTTATTAAAGATAATAATTAACTTAATTACCTTATAAACAAACTATTTTCTTAGAATCTAGAAACAGCAAAATATTACACTAAAAATCTATCTAAAAATAGTCAGGAAATTAATTCTGTAACAAAGGTTTGAAAATTTATCTCAATGTAAAGATTCTAAACTATAAGTATAAAATAGAATAATATTATATTATTAAGATATGCAACTGGCTTTGATATATTAAAAATATTTCGAATCAGCATTCTTGTACAAATTTAATAAAAATAAAATTTTAACAAGTCGCATCTAAGAAGTCCCAATTGCCTTACTTTTTCATAGAGATAATTTTAATAATAATTCCTTCTTAAATCTACACCCTCTAGCAGCAGCAGTTGAAAGTTTTACTTTGAGACAGTTCCGATTTTTTAAAGTTATGTCAGAAATTAAGTCCTTTGTACAAATCATAAGCGGCACGAAACGCACGAAAGAGTTACACGAAAAATAATTAAAAAACATTCCTTTTATATTAAAAGTTTCAAATTTTGTTACAACAAATAAGAATGATGTTATGTCTTGAAATATTATTAAACTATGAAATTGAATGTAGTATGAGAAGAAAATCATGCAGCGAAAAATGTATCATAATATGCAATTGCTCTAAATAGTTAAAGCCTAATCTATAAATAAAGATATAATCTACAGAAATTATTATTTAATGAAAATTTTACTTACCAAGAAATTCAAAGCTAACAGCCGTCCAAATTAATTTAAACCCCATGACTTTTTCAAAGTTTCCTTTTTGATCAGATGATACTTTTGTTTTAAATCTGTAAGATAAAAAAAGTTAATTATGGATCTAAAGCTGAAACATTTTCTTTTGAAAAAGAAAGAAATGTGTATGACGTGGTGCGAAAAAATCTCATTGGGTTTATTTGAATGATTTATACGAATAGTGTGCAAAGAAGAAATAGAACAACCTGAGTAACTTTTAATCTAATGATTGGATTTTCACTGAGACTCAATCTTAATGAATCGAAATCTGTTTGTGGCTTATTTCTCAGATTCCTTGTTTTTACTTGTTTTCTTTCATAATTTATTGTCGGTCTCCCAAACCTCTGAAAGCTTTAAATCTTATTGCTAAGTAATGAAAAATCGTATGAACTGACCATTTCTAAAGCTATAAAATGAAACTTTAAATACTTCTTGAGAAATTTTAGAAAATATCAAAAACCGGAATGGAAGTGTATCTTCCATTATTGTAGGGTAGTGTACCTTTTTACCTTATCAAATTATTGGGAATCTGGAAAACATGCTCTTAATAGTTTGGTCAGAGATCGATAAAAAATTTGGCCCCATAAATGTTAATTTTACTTTCTGCGTTTTTCTCCCTATCTCGGGAACTTTTTGTGAATCAAAACATTTTTGCATCCATTTATAAAATTCGTTTATCCGAAGATACTTTCATGGAAGAAATAATTACTTATTATTTTATTCAATGATAATAAGAACACTGAATTATAAAGCAAGCAAAGTTCCACACAATTTTAAATATTGCTGTTTATATGGTAAAATATAAAATTTGAAAGAAATCGGTTAAATAGTTTCTGAGTAATAAAATTTTTTAAAAAGTCGTATATTTAAATTTTGATTACTCGAGATTTAATATTTTGCGCACTGTGCATACAAGACTAAGAAGAAGTTAAAGCACATAGAAGAGGCTTCTAATAACAACGCGTAAAAAGTCATGTCATGAAATTTATTTAAAGTTTCTCATTATTTATTTCTCGTAAAAAACATTGGCTACTGTTTTGATAAGTCGAATACACATATCTTGACTGTATAGTCCCTTAGAAAACGATGCCACCCCAATGCTTGCTTGAGCTCATCGAATTGGAAGATACAAGGGACAGATCGAATCTGGATTATGAAGGGGATAACTCAAGAGTTCCTCCTTGAATTTCAGCTGAAGTTTTTGACTGTGTCAGTGGTTAGCACTGCCGTGAAAAAGAAAGACCTTGCGAAAAAATTCATCTGGAAGTTTGAATTTAATTACCATTATGAATTTTTTTTTAGCGTTTCCCCAAACCTCTGAACACTGACTCAAATTCCATAGCTCCTGGAAAGCAACAAAGAGTGACATCCTGCGATTGTTCCCTCCACTAAACGCTGCTTTCAGAAACTGAATAAATGCCTTGACAGCTGTCTCATAGCGGACTGATAGCAAGACACGGTTTCCAGGACAACACCGAAATCATGCATTACTGCCAGTGAGTGGATGGGTGACCACTTTGATCAGCCTGCAAAGGGACTAAAGGTGCATGGTATCGGTCAGTTCCACAGTAAAGTGTTCGACTTCACGCACAGGACGTTGGGCTACTAAAGCGCGGGAGCCACCTTTTAGCAAAGTTTCAAAACTGTGATGCCCATGTCTTTGGATTATCCTCAGTGATGCTCCCGAGACCCTCGACAATAGCCTATTGTGGCGTAAATAAAATACTACCATTTAAACTCCATAGTTCCCAAAAATCAACAAAGAGTGACAATTCTCTATTGTTTCTACATTTATGCGTCGTTTTCAGAAACAGAATAATTTTTTAACAGCTATCCGGTTGCTATTTTTTCATCGTTGTTTTCCGCCTAGAGAGTAAAAAACACGATTTTTTTAAACACACCAGCAATCACGTTTCGGGTCTGTTTCCATTTTTTTTTAAATAACATAGTTTCTGTTTACTTAGGTACTGCCTCACTATTTATTGAGAGAATCCAATATAATGATTGTATAAGCTACTGCACCGTTTAAATTATTGTATGAGAATATCCAACATATACCCGAAGCCTAACATGCTCAATAACGTGCCTAAATTATTCGCCACATAAGGTATGAGTAGCATTTATGTCGTCAAACATCATTAATGTTTCTCGAACCACATCACAAAATATTCTAAACCTCTGTTTCGGAATTTCAAACTTCCATTAATTTCAAACATGTCTACAGACTTTAAACTACTGTGACTTTAGAGGGAATCACTAATTCCACGAAATCAAAATGAATCAAATTGTTATAATCTTTCTCCACTGAATTATTATTGATCGAAGATTTTCCACAATTCCTATTGTCGACAAAGTGAAATGGTTAGATATCAGCAGATAATTAATTTGAAGTTCGTTCGATAAAGATGGTGCTTATTAATATGCTCAAGATATTACCAAATTGGGCTAGATTTATATTTCATTTCTCTCCAATTCTCTACCAAAATAAAAAAAATAAAAATAGCAACTTGGCTTCGAAAATTCTTCTAGAATTTTTGACTGTATTTAAAAGAAGGTTTTTTAATTGTAAATTTAAATACTTCCAAAGGATATCAATTAAATAATGTAAATACTAATCAATTTTTGAACTTGATTCAGTGAAGATATAGTGATAAAAAAATAAAAACATTGGAACATTATAGTAATGCTCAATTAATTTAAACCATTAAGAGTCCGTAATTTCATAATTGAACTCATAATTGAACAAAAACTATAATCGAACTCAAAATTAATAATTGAGCATAATTTAGTTCAATAATAATTTTATAATGGGGTAAATATGTGCTAAAACTGAAGGAAGACTGTATTGATAATACACCTATTTCATAATATTTCGACATTTTAACTTTTAACGCTGATACTTTTCAGAATATACATTCACAGAAAGTGTTTAAAGACATTGAAGTGGACTTAATGAAAAAATGGTATCTATTCAGAAAAAGATTCTGCAGAGTTATGAGCTGGGTTCAAAAACACCTTAACTGCAGAGATAGGTTAAATCATGAAAACTCCCTCCTTTGCTTGTAGAGGTTTTGAGCCATTTTAGTAAAAATAGCTGTCAGGATCCTGATTCCTCTCCCACGCATTTGATTGACCCCTTGACCTGAGGGTCAGAGGGTGAAGGACACTGGAGGTGTCGTCCCCTACATTGGGGGTGGAGCAAAGGACTGTTGCTTATGGGAAAGAGGATTTTTTTAGAGGAGAGATTAGCTTTGAACGCAGAAGAGTTGAGTTTCGAGTTGAACTATGCTAGAGAAAGAATGAGAGAGAAGGGAGCAGCAGCGCTCCGGAATATTATATTCTCAAATTCATGTATCATTTTGTAAATAATTCTATAATCAAGAATTTAGTAATAAATAAGCTAAAATTGAAATAATCCTTGGTCATCCTTATTGAGGAGTCTTTAAAAACGAACCAAGAGACAAAAGGTCTCACAAATGTCGCAGCCTGACAGGATGGAAGGAGGACTACTATGCTAAGGAAAAGAATCATCGCCGATGCCCAGTATGAGAAATGCCCAGTAAAGAGAGTTGCCTTATGGAGTTTGTCTTGATAGAAGGATGCCTACGGAAATGCCTAGTGAAAAAGATTGCCTGAAGGAAAGGATGACGGCGGACTGACAACACCGACGGGAGTTGAAGAGACGGTACTGGAAAGGGACTATTATCGCCGGAGGCGATAGGCAGCCAGCGCTACCCCCCCCGTGACCGGTGACCAAAGAGTGTGGTTTCAACATCGACTCTCTGACAAAGAGGACAATTGAAAAGATAATAAAGGGAGGTAAGCTTTATCTCATGCATGAAAGGATAAATTACACGCTCACATTTCTGGGTAGAAGTTTAACAAAAAGGGTAGTTAGTTAAGGGGATAAGTTTATTTTGTTTTGGTTTAAAGTCAACCTGATGTGTTACTTTATTTGAGCTTAAGAGATTGGCCAGTTAGCTATAGTATTGTTTGTAATTGATTTGATGTTTTTTTTTTAAAGTAACCTAGTGGTTGATTTGTTAAGAGTGTAATTTTTTTATTGCTTTATTAAGAGTATGTATGAAAGAAGAAGAGTATTGATTTAATAACATGTAAAGAAGTGTAGGATTATTTAAAGATTGTGTTGTTATATGTCAATAGCGAGCTGAGTAAACAAGGCTCTTGGTTTATTATTATTTAGTAGTGATTATTATTTATAATGCATTCTGTTAAAGTAATTTTGGACGGAAAAAAAAAAAAGGGTCAAGGAAGGGGTTTGCTTTTGTTTAAATGATAAAATGGTTAATTATTATGACTGTAGAATCTATGAAATTTAAGAGTTTAATTTTGGGGAAAGTAAAAGTGTATATTTTAGGTGTACCAAAAGAGTACGAAATTGTATTATTTTGCAATGAAAGTTGAAAAGAGTAACTTGTATTTATGTGAATTAAGAAGTAATGTTTGAATATTGCACGTTTTGAATATTGCATGATACAAATTGTATTGTATATGTTATGGTTACATGTGAAGGGTTAAATTTCATAATAGAAGGTCGGTGTATGAGAATGAGGGAAAGTGTCACTAAGTTTCCTTTTTTTTAATTTTATTGTTAAATAGCATTGTTTTTTTTTTTTGTGATTAGGGAATTAAGTTAATACTATCAGTATGAGTTTTATTTTTAAAGCAATAAAGGTAGATTTGGTAGTCCTAGCTGAGAAGCTTGGGATAACGGTTCCCGAGAACGCCACGGGTGCTAAGATAAGGGCATTGATCATCGGGAGTTCGGATTACGATGAGCAATTTACTAAAGATGTTTTAAGTGTGATTAAAGAGGATAGATTAGAAAAAGAGGAACGGGAAGATAGGGAACGTGAAGATAGGGAACGTGAGCGACTAAAATTAACAGAAGATAGGGAACGGGAGAAACAAAAATTAAAAGAAGATAGGGAACGCGAGGATGAAATAAAGAGGCAAAAAGAGCACAGACGAAAATTAAGAGAAGGTGCGGAACGGGCGTTAAATAGAAGGATGCGTGAACTGGAATGGTTAAAACGAGAACGGGAATATGATTATGAGCGGATAAGAAGTACTATAGAAGGGATTGAGCTGATAACAAAAATTTTAATGAGTGACCAGGATGAGGAAAGTAAAACCCAGGATTGTAAACCCTTAGGCAATTTAAATGGATCGGTTGGATGTTTAGGCACCGTGGAATCAGCGGAGAGGCCGGAGTCCCGAAGGTTTGGTTTTGGAATTGAAGGAAAGGAGGTGAATGTGAAGGGTGGGGTGAGACGATTTCCTGAATGGAGTGGTCCGAATGTTAATAGAAAGGGTAAGTTTCCGCTTGAATCGCTGAGGAAAAATAGTACTAGCTCAGGAAAATGGTCCCCGAAATGTTATAACTGTGGAGAGGTAGGACACTTAAAGAGGGGGTGTCCGAAAATTAATAGATTTAGGTTAGATCTGAAGAAAGATCAGGCTAAGCAAGATTCCGTAGAACGCGTTAGTCACGAAAAGAGGGTGAAGAAAGACGAATCGGATTTGCGTAGAATCGAGGTGGTTGAGGAGAAGTCTTGTTTCTCAAAAATAATATACAATGTTCCTAAATTAAGCGTATCAAGGCAATCGTTAGATCCTGAAGAAAATTTTGAGATAGGGAGATGGATCTTTGTAAATTCAGAGATAGGCCCTGCTGTAGAGGAAAAGCTCAGTAATGTTCCTAGTAACTGTGGGATAGGGGAAGGAATAGTAAACCCAAGTGAAAAAATGCCGGTAGTGGTCAAAAGTGAAAACGAGACGACGGTGATAAGGGATAGGGAGTCAAAATTAAAGGAGCATGTTTTTGAAAATGCAGGGGATGAACGGAAGGGAAAAGAGTGGGAGAAAAAGATGATCGGTTCTGAGGGAAAAGAGCAAGAAGGGAACAAGGGGATTGAGGCTAAGGACACTGACCTTGCTTGCGAGAATTCGGACGGGAGAGGAGTGCGAATCACTCCGGGGGGTCTCGAGGTGTTGGAGATAGAGTCAAACGGGCGAGGGGACGAAGATCCACCATGTATTTTAATGAATCCGGAGTGTGGGGAGAAAGTAGGGGGTGGAGATAAGGAATCACCCTTTTCTCATGGCCAAAGATTTAAAAAAGAGCAGGTGCAGGGCTCCGAATTTGAAGGAATGTTAGAGGAAGTGAGGGAGGATTTTAAAGGCAATGAAGTTTGTGGTCAGCGAGGGGTTGGAGTGAAGGTTATAAGTCCAATTAACGAGTTGAAGAGGATGGATTTGTCCTGTGAGAAAAGAAAGGGAGATAGCGACGGCGCGATGGAATCTAAACTTCTGTGGTTTGAGGGGAGAGAAAAATTGTTTAAGTATCCTAAGAAGGAGTTGTACACAGCTGTGAATTCAAACACTCCCGATATCAGAATTAAAACCCGAAAGGTGCAGGTGAAAATAAGAATTAGTTTTCAGAAAGGGGGATCGGAAAGAAACAGTAGAGCAAAAGAGTTAGCTAGTCACTTAAGAGGAAGTGGTATGGAAAGAGATATGTTCCAGGGGATTAGGTCAATGAACTTGAAAGAGTGGACATTTGGGCAATTTGGACGGTTAATTTTGTATGCTAATTATTATTATTTGTTAGGCAGGAATTGGGGACATGACTTTAAGGATTTTATTTTGATGGAATTTTATAAATGGATTTTGGCATGGATATTTTATTTTTGGCCTGATAAAAGTGATTTTAATGCTTTGATTGTAAAAATATTAGGTTCTTTTATGCTATGTTTTGATTTTGTATTTATTAGTTGGTCAAGTGTCCTAAGTGTAATTTTATGTTTATTAAGGTATAATGCGGCCAATCTCTTTTGCGCACGGGAATGTGTGCGTGTAATTGTTTTTTGGTGCTGGGATGGGCTTGCATTGTTTTTAGGTTTCACTTGTACGACCAGGGAAGAAGGTCGAACTAGATGAAACCGGGGGGGAGGTGTCAGGATCCTGATTCCTCTCCCACGCATTTGATTGACCCCTTGACCTGAGGGTCAGAGGGTGAAGGACACTGGAGGTGTCGTCCCCTACATTGGGGGTGGAGCAAAGGACTGTTGCTTATGGGAAAGAGGATTTTTTTAGAGGAGAGATTAGCTTTGAACGCAGAAGAGTTGAGTTTCGAGTTGAACTATGCTAGAGAAAGAATGAGAGAGAAGGGAGCAGCAGCGCTCCGGAATATTATATTCTCAAATTCATGTATCATTTTGTAAATAATTCTATAATCAAGAATTTAGTAATAAATAAGCTAAAATTGAAATAATCCTTAGTCATCCTTATTGAGGAGTCTTTAAAAACGAACCAAGAGACAAAAGGTCTCACAATAGCATATGAGAACAAATTCCTTGTTAAAGTTAGAATGAAACTTCTGAACTAAAATTCTATGGCAATCTAAATATGAGATCTAGTTGCGTGTTTGTTTCTAGTTAATTTGAAAAAAGTTTACATTGAGAGCGAAAGTTGACAATGCGAAAAAATTTACATTGCAAATTATTTACATTCCGAAATGAATGTACTACGTATAATCCAATCAAAGTAGGAAAATAAAATTAAACAAAAATTAAGAACAAATTCAATTTAAAAACAATAAGATACGTGTACACGCGTAAGATTATTACACATACGTTTAAACAATATATATCTTGATTTAAAAAAAAATTATTTATAGTTTTGTTCTCATGCATTTCTTTTTGCAGTGTTAAGCAAATTACATTCCGAAAAAATATTAATGAGATATTTATAACAACGGGTCTCCGCTGCCGTATAAACGATTTTTTATTTAAAAAACTTAAAGAAAGCTTTGGTTCTATTTTCTGTTGGTAGCCTGAATTCCTTGTAAAGAGATTTACAGAAAAAGTAAAATTAAATAAAGAATATTATATCAAAGAAAATATGGAAGTAAGAAATAAAAAAGAAAAGTAGAATTATAATCTTTTCTTGAGCCAAAAGATAATAGATCAAAAATATCATGAACGTCAATAAAAATAAAATAAATTAGTTCAAAAGAGGAAAGAAATATGATATTTCTTTCAAAAGAAAGTTAAGAAACAAGCAAAAGTAATTTTGAAAATTAGAAAGTGATCCGGGAGGAAAGTTTTGAATTTTCAAAGGATTATTAAAAACTAACTTTTCTGAAGAGTTATTAAAATACTTTTTACTGACTTTTCAATAAACGAAATATTATCAGAAAAATATAAATTAAGCCTGAGTGAGTTTAATTCCAAAAATGCTTATTCATATAAATGAAAAAAAAAGTAAATCAATGACACTTTATTTAGCAAAACAAAACAAACACACGCTGATTTAAACGCCAACAATCAAATTGAAAATTCTCAGAGTTAAGAACCAAATTATCGTTTATACTTATTTAGTTAATAAAACCTTTAGATCTTAAAAAAATTATGTATGGAAATGCATAATTAATGCATAAGATGCAGAAATTGCAAAATTTTTATGTTTGCATGATAACTTTTATTTTTTAAAATATTATTAGAATTAATTTATCCCCGATTATATCAGATAAACAGAACTTAAATAGATACGAAAATTATTTTCGTATCTATTTAATAATAAATGCAATGATTTACATAAGATTATAAAAATCACTATTTCAGAAAAGGGAGGGAATGATATCAGTTGATATTATCAAGAGCAGAAAAGCATTTTTGTTCGTTTATGTTACGATTTTAAATATTTTTAAAAAATATTGTGTTGCAAAAAGGACAAACTTTCATTTTTATCACAGCTTGGAGAGTCTTAATATATGGAATTGAAAATGAGATGCAAGGGGGGGGGGCACAAATAGGCTGGTGAATTTATAGTACTTGAAATTTTAATTTCAAAATAATAAAATTGGTTTTGTAAATGATTAATTGTAAGGAATTTGGTCAACAGATTAATAGCATTTTATTTTAAGTTTGAGCATTTTACTTTAAGCTTAACATACTTTTGTAGCTTGGGTTAATCAATTTGCTGAAGCGAAATACTTGCTTTTTTTAAAAACGGTTTCACACAGCGAAAAAAATTCTGATAAAATTACAGTACAATATGATAACAACATTTCTGGTAAAAAAAAACGTAATTCTGGTTAATAAAACAAAATTATACGGTATTTAAACCATCAATTTGGTAATTTTGTTTATTCGTATGGTAACTCTGGCTCCGGAAATTCTGGTTTTTAAAATTATAGCTCTTTTTACCATGTATTTAGCAAAAAATATAAAATTGAAAAATAAACATTATTATGCTGTTGTGTCTTTTTTTCGTGTCTGCATTTTAAGTTCTTAGATTTATTTATTTGATTAAAACAATTGAATAAATGCTTAATTGTTTAATTTAAAAAAAGAACAATTCTATACGTGACTTATGTTAAGAAGTAGAAAATCTGTATTTTAATTTAGACACGGAAGAATTAATAATGCAATAAAATATAAATCATATTATTATTTATTTATTTATTATTTTTTTTAATTATTTCTACTTAATGCATTTTATTTCCACAAACTAGCTATGCATTCTCTGTGCATTAATAAAAACATTCATGGCTCTCATTACAGCGAAGTAAAGTAGAAACTAATGTAATATTCCTTTAAATATGCATCATTAAGTACACGGAGAAAAGAATTCTGGTGAAATTACAGTACTGTACAGAAATGGTACTTCTGGTAAAAAAAAAAAAATTCTGGTTAATAAAACCAAGATATACGGTATTTAAACTATTTACTTGGTAGTTTATTCGTTCATATTGAAACAGTTTACCGGAAATTCTGGTTTTAAGAATTGTAATTCTTATTACCACACATTTAGTAACAAACACAAAAACTGAAAGTAAATTTAACAAAATAAACGGCTTTTATGCCATGCTCTAAGTTATTATGATAAAATTACTAAATTTTACCATATTTACCAAATTTTATAAAACATCATAAAATCATATTTTACAGTTAATTTTACCATAATCAATATAATATAATAGTTAATTTTACCAGTTAATTTTACCATAGCGTTTCGGTAAAAACTACTGAGCATGTTGGTACTCCCATAGAGCCGGAAACACGGTAAATTTTACCTTATTCTGGTAGTTTTGACCATACTTCTTTTGCCAGTAACACCTTTACCTCGTATTTTTTGGTAAAGAAATTTCAATTTCATTTTTATTTATGTTGCCATTCAAATATAAAGTTGCCTTGCTATTGAAAATTAATTGAATCAGGAAATAGTCATCCATGCTTATACGCTCAAACGTATTTTTATGTCTGGTCTATGAGCATCAGTAATTGATCAATTTACATTTCGTAGAATCAATATATCAAGCCTATGTATCATGCACCTTGTTTCAACAAATTGAATGGTACCAAACTATTATGGCTAACTAGAGATTTTAAACTGTTTTATGTATCTTAGTATAATTAACGATGAAATTATGCTATAAATAGGTTAAACAAAGTTCTGACAAAACAAAAACATAACAAATGCAACAAAATTTAGAATATTCAATACTAATGTTAAATCTGTCCTACTCTAAAGATTTGAGACATGGCACTAAAATGAAAATAACGTGAAAAAATTCAAGTATTTTTTACAAACAGTTTAAGAAGAATCATACGTTTCAAATGGTTCTATGAAATTTGAAAAGCAAAAATCCTTAGAAAAGCAAAACAGAAACCAATTGAACTCGAAACTTAAAAACGTAAACGGAAATGGATTGGTTATGTTCGACGTAAATCTGAAATATTTGAAGTAAAACAAGTTTTTGATTCGAACCCTCAGGGCAACTGAGAAGAGGAAAACCTAAAAATACTTGGTGAGGGTGAATTGAATTATAAGTGAATCGAAAACTATAGAAAGATATGGAGAGAGGTAAAATATCTGGCTCCAAATAGAGTGAGATGGAGAGTTACGATAGAAGCTCTATATTCCAATTTGGAGTGAAGAGGTATAATGTGTCTTACAATGATGCGTCAAGTTGGCTCAGGGAATAGAGCACTTGCCTCTCAATGAGGTGACCCGGGTTCGAATTTTGGTCCCGAGATTGCTTGTTAATATGAATTCCAGACCCGGATTGCACTGACCACAGTGCTGACATAAAATATCCTCAATGGTAGGCAGATCATGAGTTAGAATTACTTTGCCAATAGAACAATAGAAACAATATTGCTAACCGCGGTTTTCGTGGTTTTCCTCTACATTTTGCTCAAATCCGGGTAAGTTCCATCAAAAAAGTCCTCCAAGAAGGCAATTTCTCCCAATACTTGATCCAAAAGTTCCCTTGTCTTCTGGATTCGGTTCAAAATTACAAGGCTCTGAAGTTGAGCATTGGTAGTCGTAAACTCAATATTGGGTCGGTGGTTCAACGACGGTTATAAAATAAAATAAAATAAAATAGTGCGTTAAAAAAATTTAGATAAGATAATATTTATCTGCGTTCAATTGAAACCTCATGATTAATATCCCTCAAATTATGTAGTAACTTATTTATGACTACGTTGTTTAAAATATTGGCTAAAGGAGCAAAAGTGCGTTATAAAAGTTAAGACAATTTTTTAAAAAAATTATTAAAAGTGAAATATTACCTTATTAAAAGTCTATTACGCTTGGACATTTGAGTTCGCTCTTCAACATTTTTGTAATATTTTAGATCTCCACAAAATTTCTTCATTATTTCGGGATTAACAGTAAAACTAGAATATCCATCATAGATAGAAAGCTCAGCATCAGCACAGTTAGCTAAGTAAAGAAATGCAGAAACATAATGAGGTACTTTTAAGTACATATACGTGAATGTTATGAAGCAGTTTTCTCTTACCTATACTTCCATATAACTGAAGTTCCAATATACGGATATATATGTGCTTATTATAATCTACTCGAATCAACCAAACGCAGTCTACGTCTTTAGGAAAAGAATGCGGATAGCCAGGAGAAACTATAGTACCCCCAACTCCAGTTTCTGTTCCACCGCAACCTTTTATAGATGGAGTGCTTTCTGGAGGTGGTATGTATTCTAAAAAAATAATAATTTCATAATTAAAAGTAATTAGGAAACAATTTTTCTTTTAACGCGAATAGCAATGCTAAATTCAATTATTAGCTAAAAAATTACTGATTTTTAACTACACTTTTTCTGAACATTCGAGAATATTTAAGTGGACGAGATGCATTAAAAAACACGCATTAAGCACATTTCGTAAGATTTTAATAAAAATAAATTCAAACTCGCAACATTACAGATTTTTCTTACATAAATTACAAAGAAGAAGTGCTTGATTAACTGTAAAGATTAATTATATAGTATCAGCAACAGAATTCCTTTTTAAAAATCGAAATAGGAAAACGACCTTCTTTATATACATAATAAAAGTATATAATGAATTCTATTTCCACCCTTTATAGGAAAGCTATAGGAAGCATACTTCCTATCAACATCATTAATTTTTAAATATCGATAAGAAGCTATTTCCCGCCTGTGTGACTTGTGCGGCAATCTCATAATATTTTCAGAAATACAAAATAAATAAAATAAATAGTAAGTGTAAGGGTTGACGGGGTCAAGATGAAATATTAGCATAGCGAAGTTATTTTTGTGTGCGTGCGTGTAGCGCTCTTAAATTTCAAAATTTTTCATCTAGTTTATTTGTAGTTATCAAAACAAAATTTATAAATTCGGCAATTCATAAGTGCAGAGATTTAAGTTAATTGCCAGTTTTTTAAGTAGTGAAATTTTAAAAATCCCATCAGAACAATGGTCTTAATCATATAAATTTGAGATAATTGGCTAAATGAATTTCTTTTTTTAAATCAATCTTAATACCATAAATGTTTTAACTTAGCATAACTAGAAAAAATTGCCATTTAAAGCTTTTTCTTAGCATTTTTTAAATTTGAGAGATTATTACATTTTTAAATTTTGATTTTGATTTTTAAAAATTTGAAATTTTTTATATAATTTTTTAGTTTTAAATTTCATAATTTTTCGCAGTTTTGATATGAGTAAATGAGATGGCAAAATCGTATCTTAAAATTCGTATTGATTTATCGTAAAATATTATTACTCGAAGATTTTTTTAAAAAAAGTATATAAGTTTAAATTGCAAGAAAAAAGAAAAGGAAGATGTTCCCGTCTTATTTTTTTAAGATATTTTATCGCATTTTACAAGTTGTATGGACATGATAGTTTAATTATTGATTGATCATGATGTTTTAATCGATATTTATCTACTTGCATCCATAAAATTGTATAAACATATAATGTTTCAAAAACACTATATATTTAAAATCATGTTACTTGAAACATTAAAACATCAAAGTAAATAATCATATTATTTTTTTAAACGCGATAAAACTCACAAACTCAATAAAACATATTGGTGATTTTAGATATAAAAAATGCTTAATTGAAGAGTCATATAGTCCGAAGAAATATAATACTTTATTAAAAAAACGAAGCAGAACATACTAGTTGATAAAAGTTTTTATATAATTAATTATTCAATAACCCTACTTGGATTTAATCGTGTAGCATTAATTCAACCTAACAAAAATAAAGCTTACAGAATTATAAAACGAGCTCCAGGAAAATTAATGGAATTGAAGCCATTAACTACACATAAATTTAACGTATTTTAATTCTATGACCTTTTCCTTTTATAATCAGGCAAATTTAGTTTTTTGAAACAAACAATAAATCACTACTTTAAATTATTTTGAAGAAAAAAAAAATAAATGGGTAAAAGCGTTTTCATATTCCTGGTCAAAATAACTACAACTGATTTATTTACTAGAATTGTTTAAAAAAATATAATTCCTGAAGTTTTAAATGCAATTTTATGCAGTAAAAAATTTGTGTGTAATTGATGTAGAGGTTTACTTAAAGATGAGAAAGAGAAGACAAAAAGAAAACTGATAAATAATCTTGAAATGCTGGTAAAGCAAAAGGGAAGAATAATTTTTCTTTCCAGATATTATTTTTCGTTAATCTAATGCTTTTCTGAAACAGAATATTACCCATCATTCCTTATAAATGTCTTTATTCACAACTGAAATTACAGTAGTTGAATTGCCAAACTTTATACATGGAGGCCAAATAGATTTACATTATTCATAAGTTTTGTTTGCTTGAAATTTTTACATTTAAAAGTAATAAAATGATAATTTCTTTTAATTCGGACTTTTGTATAAGTTATCTTTATTTTAAAAGCAATGTTTACTAATTTAAATTATTAAAATTTCAGAATATGATACTTTTTAAAACATTTCGATTCGAAAGTTTGAGTAATGTGCCAAGCTTAACTTCCTTAATATTTCAAAAAGCTTAATCATTTTTTAGAACACGAATGTATGACCAATAGTTCAAAATTTTTCAATGGCATTTGGCTATTATGAGCCATTGCACAGAGCGAAAAATAAAAAAAAATGAACACTTTAAATAACTTTTGATTTATTGTTCGGATTTTCATGTGGTAGGACTTAATCTTATAGGTTCAAAGGTTTAACCTTAAATACACTAGTTACACTAGTAGTGCACTAGTTGTACACTAGTAGTGCACTAAATACACTAGTTGTGCAGATGGAATCAGACACAAAAAAAATCACTTCTCTGAATTAGCATGCCTTCAAGAAATGAGGAATAACTGCAATCTGGAAAATATGGTCCCAATAGTTTAAGTAGGAGAGGTCTTAATTTGAAATAGTGTCAGTTCTAATTAATTAGCAAACTTTAAGTTTAGCCTCGAATTATTAAGATTAGGTTTTAGCACATGAACATCTGATCATTGGATCAAAAGTTATTGAGGTTGTTTTACTTTGTTTTTTATATTGGCATTAAATTTTACTGCACTGTATACAAGAAACTTAGATGCTGGCTTTTTGTTTTAAACCCTTCTGCAAGTCACACAAAAATGAAATAAATATAATATATATTCTCAATAGGGGTCTCAATATGATATCTAGGTGAGATAAATACAAACACAATCAAAACTTAACTCAACCTTCAGGAAAAAAGCGAGAGAAATTATTATATTCTGTTCTACCGCAAGAGAAAAGGTGGAGTCGGTTATATGAAACGCCCCCAAGCTTCATCAGATTATTAAACTACACTGAAAAAAAAGTTTCTCAAAATTGATCAAAAATGTGTCGGAAGCGCTCGAAAATTGATTAAATTGATAAAATTGAAACAATATTGAACAATATACACAGTTTTGAGCAAAAACTACAGTTTCAAAAGTGAGGTGGAGGGAGAAATATATGAGACAGATGTTCGTAAGTTAATCACATTTAAATATTAATCGCCCCCTTGAAATATTTCCTCATTGTCACTAACTTATTTTTTAGAAATAATTAATTTTAAGTTTTCTCTGCTTCTACTGAATAAAAACAGTTGAAACTTAAGATTTTTCAATAGAAGAACATGCAGATTAATATGGTATGAAAACTTTATACTTCATAATTCAAAACTTTTTCATCCGCAATTAAATATAAATAATTAAAAATAATAAATATATATTAAAAAGTATTTTTCGCATGAAATCATTTTTGAGTAAATGGGTTTAATGAGTAGGTACAGTTTTTTTAATTGATTTCTGTGCCCGATTTCGTAACCTAACTAATAGTTAGCACTGAATAACTAATATATTTGATTTTATCTTCAGGATCCATTAAGATTGACACTTAGAGCGTGAAAATCCGATAATTAGAACGAAAGTTATTCAGGGTTATATCTTTTGTTTTGCGCACTGTACAACCATAGTGGTACGGCGATCCTGGATGTCATTGGTTCCAATCCTGCCGGCAGCCAACGAACTCTCTCACACATTTCTCCTTTCACATCTCTTTTGTGACTACACATTTTGCTCAAGAATAAGTACACTATCTAGCCATTAATGACCGGACACCCCTTGAACGGCAGATGGACTCGTCCTGGCGAAATAAATACGGAACCTGTGGTGGGGGAAGGACCATTCGCAAGCAGGCAACGACCATACGAGCGTTAACTGAGAAAATGAGTGGACGGCGAGAGCTGAATGAGGCGGAAAGGGGCATGATCATAGACGCCCACCGATTTGGTCCTTCCATACGTGCCATCTCCGACAAATTTCAGATACCACGGTCAACAGTTGGTGACGTCGTGTTGAAATGGGAACGAGAGGGAGTGATAAAACCGCAGTCCCGACCCGGCAAGCCCAAAATAATGTCCGACAGGGATCGACCATGTCTTCGACGTGTAGTGAAGGCAAACCGACAAATGTCGTTCGACACTGTCGCTACCAACTTCAGGGCTGCATCTGGCAGTGTTGTCAGTACAAGTATCATTCGTCGGGAGCTGATTGCGCAAGGATTTCATGGACGAGCAGCAGCACATAAGCCAAACATCTCTCCATCAAACGCCCACCACCGATTTCAGTGGTGCGGAGCACGTCGCCAGTGGACAGTAGAGCAATGGAAAAGCGTTATGTGGAGTGATGAGTCACGCTACATGTTGTGGCACTCTGATGGACGGGTGTGGACCTGGCGAATGCCCGGAGAACGGTACCTACCGGAGTGCATTGTCCCCACTGTGAAGTTCGGCGGTGGAGGAATTATGGTGTGGTCCTGTTTCTCATGGTTTGACCTTGGACTCTTGGTGTTAGTGCGTGGAACCCTGAACGCAGAAGGGTATAGAGACATCCCGGACAATTCGGCGCTTCCCACCCTGTGGCAACAGTTCGTAATGGCCCGTTTGTGTTTCAACACTATAACGCTGCCATTCATAAAGCACATGCCATCACGGACTGGTTTGATGAAATGGGGGTGCAAGAGCTTGACTGGCCATCCCAAAGTCCCGACATCAATCCAATTGAGCATCTCTCGGATGAGTTGGAGCGCCGGTTGAGGGCCAGACCATAACACCCCAAAACCACCACTCAACTCTTCGCCATGTTACAGGAGGAATGGCGGGCAATACCTGCCGACGTGTATCAACACCTAGTGGATAGCCTTCCTAGAAAAAAGCTGTGATTCGGGCGCGTGGCGGCCCTGCGCCCTACTGACTTGATACTAGCACCTCATGTATCCAAAATGAGGGGTGTCCGATCATTAATGGCCAGATAGTGTATATGCTGTTGCAATTTTGAATACTCCAGATTTTTGTTTATATTGTAATACTAATATTTGCTTTGGGGCTATTGTAAGGAAATGAAAGTGTTATAGGGCAATGTTTTAAGGAATGTGAGTATTACGAGCAGAATATATTAAAAAAGTCTTTAAATAAATAAAATTTAAGATTATAAAGCGAAAATTAGTAATATGTTTCTTTGAGCTGTGGTGGCTCAGGGGATAGAGCGCTCGCCTTCCAATTAGGTCACCTGGATTCGAATCCTAGCACATCCAGTTCGCACCGATTACAGTGATGACGTAAAATATCCTCAGTGGTAAACAGATTAGGGGTTAGAATCTCTTTGCTGTCGGCTTAACTGTAGAAGGTTTTCGTTGTTTTCCTCTCCATGCAACCCAAATGCAATTTAGTTCCTTTAAAACGACCTCTATGAAAGCTAGTTTGTCCCAATGCTTGATCCAGAAATAATCTTGTGTTCTGGATTGGGTTCTAAATTACAGGGCTATAGAGTTGAACTTTGATAGTCGTAGGCTTAAAATTGGGTCGACAGTTCAACGACGGTTGTGAAATAAAATCAAATCCTTTTAGTGTGGTTTTACTGTTTTTAGTCACAACTACATTAATCGTAATTCGTCAGATTTTGATAATATTTTGCTTTCTTTCTTGCTTAAATATTAATTTGTGATTCCTATCATTTTTATTTATAATTTTTGACTTTATTTTTGTCAAAATTCTAAAACAATGTCTTATGAGAGGTGATTACGAAACACTCTGCAACTTTTAACAGATATCAAGATACTGTTTGATGATTTAATTTTCTTGAAATAGTTTCTTGTTATCTTTTTTTCCACAGTTACAATCAGTTTGCCAACAAGTTTGCCGTGTTCTTTTAAACTCTTTTATCCATTTTTGAAGTTAGATTCGAAGTAATTTTTAAAAGAGATATTTTACTTTCTCTTACTTGATTCCAAAATTCGTATGTTTTCTAACTTTACTTTTCTGTATTTTTTTTATTTTATTTGTGAAGAACTCAATATCCTTTTTTCTTTTTTTTTCTTTGCGTGTTTCTATATACCCTTGGGGCTTCACTCAAATGTTCAAAAAGTTTGAATTAGATCTTAAAACTTTTGATTCAATAGCCGAAAGAGAGGTTTAATTTATATAAGGACTTAATTTAAGTTTTTAAGTATAGGGGAGAGTGGGGTCAATTGTAACATTTTTTGCTTAACTATTTTTAACTAACAAAAAATCCAATATATTATTAGTATTAATTGACAGACGAGTAAAGTAGACTATCCTCTACTAGAAAAAAAAATAAATACCTTATTTTAAATGTTATTATATTAGTGATTAACAA
Organism: Parasteatoda tepidariorum; assembly: GCF_982258835.1. Classification (NCBI taxonomy): domain Eukaryota; kingdom Metazoa; phylum Arthropoda; class Arachnida; order Araneae; family Theridiidae; genus Parasteatoda; species Parasteatoda tepidariorum. Next base: position 47,945,914 of record NC_141765.1, on the reverse strand, counting down.
TTTTTGACAGTCGCGCACTTGTTACAATTGTCCCCACTTACGGGGTCAATTGTAACAGTTCATAAATTCAACTAAAACATAGTTAATTATACATATTATCATAGTTGTGATATATTTTTTTATTGATCAAAATAGTAATGGTATTTTAGGAGTAAAAATAATGAGCAGAGACCTAAAGGGTTAAACTTTTAACTTTAAGGGGTTAAAAATTTTAATTTATGCTGTGAAAGGTGACAAATGAAATAATGCACATGCAACATAATATAAATGATATAGGAAACTATTGGTGGTTCTTAAAGAGTTAAGTAATGGTTTGTAAACATAAGATTATTTATTTTCAGCTGTTACAGTCGTCCCTTTACTTATTGTTACAATCGTCCCCAAGTCGCCATTTCAGCTTCATTTGTTAAAAACAATGCTAGTTAATTAACAAAACTAATCTTTTTTTTCTTAAAATGTTAATTAAGGTGTCCACTTACATATTCGGTTAATAATTTTTATTTGTTTAAACAAAATTACTATGTTACAATATAATATTCTAACACCAAAAAAAGTACTTACGTAGCGTGAAAATACCTTTTGTGATATAACTCTTTCAAAAGTACATAAAAATGGTTGCCAGCAGGGGTGTACATGTAGATTTATTAAATACACCTTGTGCGCCACGTAGGAACCGAATCTAGAACCCGACACTCGAAATATTTCCTCTGTTACAATCGTACCCTGTTACAATTGACCCCACTCTCCCCTACCAACGAGGAAAATTTGTTCCATACTTAAATCTTATGCTAATTATAGCATAAAATGTGAAATTCTGTGTTTAAATTGTCAAACATATTATACATGAAAAAAATTCTCTGTCTCGTTTTTGTCATGAGAAAAAGTGTTTTCCAAAATATACATAATTTATTAAAACAACTTTGAAATTTTTTTTGATCTGTAGTAAACGTAGTGATAAATTATTTGCCACGTGTTCAAATTTATTTACGTGTTCATATTATAGGGCACCGTTTTTAATACAAAAATGTGAAATTTAGGGAGACTTATTTACAGAAATAAAAAGAAGTCGTAGGCTTATATTCTCTTATACTAGGTAGCATTAAAAATCATTGCAATATGCAAATAATACCAGATAAACCCTTCTTTCAAGAAATTAAATATCTCAGTTTAAGAAATTGACTTACTTGGGCATTTACATAAAGGTATATTTTTTGTGAAAAAAATACAAATAGATTTTCAAACTGTTAAGCATATTCAAAATGTAAAATGGATAATTAAGCGTAACCACTTCATTCTTTTTTTTTAAAAAAAAAAAAAAATTTAAAGTCTTAGATACGCTTTTTATTTTAAATCTAAGGAAAGAAATCTGAGAAATTCAGATATTTTAGTTTTGAAAAATTAATTAATAATAACTTCTTATCAAGAATAGCATGCTAATGCATTTTTTTAAAATTAAAAAATCGAAGTTATAGAGCTGTTTATCACTAATTTCGTTCCATATTTATTGTTTTAAAACTTCAAACATTTTTTAATTGCAATTAGAATGAGTTTGCACCCGGAGTTCACTCTATATATTCTATTTTGCTTTATCAGTAACCAAATCTCATTGGTTGGGATATAAAATAAACGTTTTCTAATCAACTTCTAAAAATACCATACACTAAAAGTTAACACATCCACTATTTAACAGTGTAATTTTTTATCACATTTTACATTAAGTTTTTTAATGTATATATTTATTCTATTACGTGTTTATTTAAAAGTTGTTTTATTAAATATAGTTATGCACAACTCTGAACTTTTGAAACAATCGAGTTTAAGCTTACTTTTCGGTTTCTAAAAAATAAAGTAGCAATATGTAGTTTTCAAAGTTATTTCACAAAACTCCGATTTTACTTTTTTTACTCTGCCGAAAGGAATTTTATTCATCGTTACTTGATTTAAATCGTGTGACAACAGTATTTAAAATGGAACGCCTTTATTTTATTTCACCGCGCTATGCTTCAGAATCGAAAAGCTATCTTCAATCTAAGACATTTAATTATTTATCTTTTTTAGTTTATCTATAATTTGTCTTTTTTCTCAAATTAGTAACTCAAAAAAAGATAATTAACTTCCTTTTTCTAAAGAAAAACTAAATGTTGTCAATTAATAGTTCTAAAGTAAAGAAAACAAGTAATAAAAGAACTAGCAACATGCTTAGAAAACAAAAGCCTGAAGTATCTGCAATTTGGCATTTTGTGGTTCTAAAAACGTTAATTAATTTTTATCTCGGAGATTAGAAGTGTGCTTCTCTCAAAATTTTTAAAAAGGTGCAGATAATTTCCTGAGATTATTTTCTGATGCACACAGCTGTTCATTTCATAAAATAATAATGCTAGAGTAGTATTTCACAAAATAATAGCTTCCAGCGAAGCAGTGTAACCCAAAATATAATGATTTCCTGTCCAAAAGATGGAATGAGAATAACATGAAACCTGACGTATATCACTCCAAAATGTATGAAAGGCTTCCTGTTAGTTTCAATTAAATTACTTCTGATTGCAAAAGATCACGAATAATTAAACTTTTTAAAAGAAATTGAAATAAATCTTTTAATTTAGTTAATTCTGCTTCTAAGCGCTTTCTATGAATAGTATATACTTCTAATTTTGAAGCACGTAAAGGTAGAATTCCTTTTATGTCTTCGGCAAAGTTGTAATATACAAACTCGAAGTTTCTTTTATTTCTTACATTCTAAACTTTTAACTACTTTTGACTTTTCTAAGTGATTGTTTTGAGTCGTTCACTATTTTTAATATCCTGCAGATTTGTCTAAGCAACAACATACGAGATTTATAAAAACCTCTCAGACTAGACGTATAGTTTTCCTTTCTCTTTCTTTTTCATGATTTTTTTTTTACTGTGAAAAAATTTAGTTTCTTTCCCCGTTCGAAATTAAATTTTTTTTCTAAACTTTTAACTTTTTTTGGCTGCTATATGCAGTTTTAAGATGCATTTATAGATAAAAATGAAGTAAAATAAGGAATATAAGGTAGAAAAATTAAACACTAACGTGTTCAACGGCAATGTTATTCGTTTAAGATAAAAGAGAGATTTTGCGTAGAGTTTGTATAACGTTAACCTTAACTATAACTTTACTATAACTATAACGTAACTATAACATTGTATAACGTTAACGTTAGAGTTAGAGAGAATTGTAACGCTTTGCAAAATCTCTCTGTTATAAGGAGATGTCCGTTAAAATATGGTAATTTTAAGGAAGAAAAAATTCTGGTGAAATTACTTTACTGTGTTTACCATACAGTAAGGTAATTTTACCAGAATTTTTTCTTCCTTAAGCATTTAATATTAGACTTCTTGACATTTCTGGTAATTAAAACTCTAATTTCGGTAATGAAAACCAAAAAATATACGGTTTTAAACAATGCCTTTTTGTTAAACAAAAAAGTGAGTTTTAATAAGTCAAAATATAAATTTAATACTTAAGACCTTAGAACCTTTTGAGGACACAATAAAATATTTTTATTAATATTACATTTATATATAGATCTTTAATATAATTTAATATACCTAAATGACTTTAAGAACATCATCATTTATGTTTGTCTATCATAGTTTAGTTGTAAGAAGTTCCTTTTAAATTAGAAATTTCTTTACAGAGCACAGAAAAAAAAACAGAACACGTAAGGAACTTTTATTCTAGAGATCAGATTTTCACGTACTAGGATGCAATTTTAATGGTTTGAAAGACTGACACTAAATATACTAATTAATTAGTGCACACGATATTTTAAGTAGAAAAAACAAACACTGAAACGTACTTTTACTGCAACACACATGCTTTTTTCACAAAATTTAGATTATTGACATACTGAAAGTATAGGTGGTTGCCACAATCTATAAAATATTGTCCAAATAGTCCATGCAAAAGAGTGGCAAAAAATTTGAATTCTCTAATTATGAATTACACTTTTTGTGTATTTCCAATTTTCTCTATAGCTATTTGAGAGAAAGAAAAAATTTTTACACACTGTTTTAGAACCCGTTAATCTAAAAATAAAGATCCTGCGAAATATAATTTTTCCAATTATTTATTATATTTTTATAATTTGAGTTAATAATTATCTAATGCATATTTTCAATTACAGCTAATAGGAATTTTACTACAATTTGAAGTAATGTAATTTTCAATGACAAAATATAAATTGAGCGAAATCTGTAGTATAGGTTATTAATGGAACTTCAAATAAGTATTTTTTAACTTTTCATTTATCAGGAAGTAATAGCCCGATAGTCAAATGTTTTCAAATATTTCTTCATTTAAATTTAGATAGTTTAAAATAAATTAAAGAAATGCGTATCTTACTTGTAAAACTGTTTCCAATCATCATAAAATTAAATAATCAAAATAATAAAATTTCCTGTTTGTGATCAAATTTTTTTTTGATTCCTCTAAAACAGTTTTGAAGATACTGCAAAATAATCCAAAAATTAATTAAAGAATAAGAAAACTTTCGGCCACCCATTTGATTAATTGAAATTTTTATAGGTTTCACATTTTCAATGTTGCATCAGCTATTTAGCATATTTAACGTCAGCCCCATGAGTCATTAAGTTTGCATCTCAGTACGTGACCATCTGATCATTAGACCAAAAGTTATTAAGGTGTTTCGTTTTATATTCTGCGCAATACATTTTCCTTGATAGCCAAATACCACAATCTCATGTTCGAATGGAGTTGCGGATAAAATATTCAAAAAATATTATTTTTTACCAACCAATAAATAGAGATTGTTGGTAGAAGAAAAAATTTTATTCTTTGACTAAGAATTCTTATTTGTATAGTCTGAATCAAGGCACATTTATTTTTTTTGCCTCAGTGAATTCATTAAATTTTAAAAGGAAATTATCTAATTTGCACATTTGAAAAGAAAAAAAAAACTAACTCACGCATAAAAACAAAAATTCATGGCTTATTTTATTTTTTAAAGTTGTCAAATTTTTTAAACCTTTGATTCATAGCTTAATAATAAAAAAAATATTTTGTCCTCTACTCTCATGAATTCCTATAAAGAAATTACATTAGAGTATAAAAAGAAATATTTTTTTTTCTTATCATGCAAAAAAATGAAAGAAAAAAAACGTTATGTGCTAAAATGCTCGTTTCATTTTTGTATAATGCATGATCATAACTTTTACTTCCCATTATGCAATCACTTTAAAAGGAAAAGTTTATGTTTATTTTTCTCTTTCAAAAGAAAAGGTTGCATGTAAAGAATTCTTATTCATAGTTTATGTTATCCAATAAAGAATTTAGCTAGTTTATATCATCCAAGGAACTTAAAATATTTTATACTCTTAAAATATAAAATATATAATTTGTTCACAAACATATCACATTTGTTTAGGAAAAAGAAAACTATAGAAAAGAATAGAAGAATAAAGATAATAACATCATTACAGAGAAAACTTATATACAATATTATATTCCTGTGAGTTTCATAAATTTCTTCAGAGAGTATCTTATTTCTTTATAGGTAAATAACATCTCAATTTTTCTCATGGAATAAAGTAAAATATTTTGATTTACTCTAAAGAAGAAAACAAGAGTTGAAAAGAAAATTCATATAATCAGATGTTCAGAATTTATCACAAATATTATTTTTTCTTGAAGTTTAAATAATTTGTGATTTAATTTGAAATTTCCACCTAGATAAGTTTTCTTTAAAGAAGCATTTTTACGGTGGAACATATTTACTGCAGTAAATTTCTGATACCAATGATACGTCCACTTATAAATGCAACCACTTTATTATTTAAATGCAACCACTGAAACGTCCCTATTTACACGCATGTTCTAATGGGTGTTTAATATGCTTGCTGAAGTTTATTGTTTTCTTTTGTATTGTTTCTTGTTCTAAAATTTTTGGCAATACTAATTACCTGTATTCTTTTAAGTTATGAGCTTTATATCTCAAACTAACAATAATATTGATGAAAAGCAATACCCACCGATAAGTATTATACTTAAGTAGAAATCTGAAATTTGGATAAGGATGATCCTTAAAAGAGTATATATAGCATGTATACTCACACTATTGTATTGATATATTTTGATTTCGCTATGTTAATACAATATTAGAATCTTTTTTGCTGATATAATAGTGTAGGCTGATAACGAGATTATATAATCTCCTTATTTTGTTTTACGGCTTGTTTGTTTGTTTTCAACTTTTTTAAAAATTTTTAAATGAAATTTATGTATTTTAAAAAACAATATATTTGTTATAATGTTTCTATTTCTCTTTAAAATTATATTTTTTCTTGTTTTTTTGTATTTGTAACTTTTATGTATATATATATATATATATATATATATATATATATATATATATATATATATATATATATATATATATATATATATATATATATATATATATAGCAGATTCATTATGAGGTCTCTATGTGAAAGAAAGTCTATGTAAAAAAACTGGAATTTGACATTTTAATTTTGAACTGAATTTTTGAATGTAACTAGAGCAAAATATATATGTTAAGATGAAAACAAATTTTAGTTCATTAGTTAAGTAATTGATGAATATTTAGCAGTTTCAATACTGATGAATATTTATTGATGAATATTTAAATATTTAAAATATTATATAAGATGTTCTGTAGTATTTAATTCATCATAATTTGAAAGCGGCTACTTGTTTTAATGAAACATATTTTCCAAATCAGTTTCTGAATTTTATTAGAAAAGAAATTATGTAATTAAACAAATCACTAGAGTAATTAACTATATTTCTAAGAAAAACTGAAAAAACAGTTCTCTAGTCTTGGTTTGAAATAAAACATCGAAGCATGCTCAAAATTGGAATGAAGAAAATCAACCCACGCTTTGGAACCATACATAATTCATGTTTACTTTTATTGACTTTCATAAAAACGTAAAAAAATATCCAGAAACACCGAAAATATAATAATTACCCAAGATTCTAATGGTCGAATAAAATGAGATGAGAAAATCACCTGCAGTAACAGAAAGGATTTAAGAAAATGCGAAACTTACTTTCTTCCCTGAATTCATACGTGCCATAAAAACCTTTATGGTGAACAATGTGATTGGATCGGAAGATGATTTCTGCTTTTGGATGCATGGATAAAAGAGGGCTATCTATTCTTTTGCCACAGTATCGTCCTACCAGTTCTTTTACATCCGATGCTGTTATTGTAGAAACATCTACGTAATCGGTAAGACACCTAAAACGTCGAACAAATGCAGCAGAACATTAAAAAATATATATTTATTATTTTCATCGTATATTTAGGGATGTTTATTACATGCCTATTTTCAATCAGAGTAGGTAAGATTTAGGACACACCATATAATCCATTGCAGTAAAAGTATGGTTTTTATATGATTTTGTTCAAATTATTCTTAAACTGTTCAAAACTCATATGTCCTCAGCTGAGACTTTATTGAAGTTCTAACAAAAATAGCGAGGTATTAGAAGCGAATTATAACATAAAATTGACAATTTATAAATTAAACAGTTGTTGAATGCATAAAATATGTATAGATTTCCTTGAATCATATATAATAAAAGCTATTGAGTTAAAAAGAGTTATAATATTTTCTGTCGTTAACTGTTCATATTGTAGCGTAGCTTCTGGTGAACATTGTTGAGTAGTTACAAAAATAGCACTTACTGAATTTGTAAAAAAGTACATATATTAATTAAAAGGAAGCTCTTAATTGGAAATTTCGTCTTTGCTATTTATTTTAAAAAAATAGCTGCTTTTTTTAACTATTCAGAGTTAAGACAATTTTTAATTACAAAGTTTCATTGTTATGATTTAAGTTTATGTAATATATCTTTCATGTTCTTATGTACTTCAAAGCTTATTGTTATGATCTTAAGCATAAATTGAATTTGGATTTTGTTTTAAAAATTAACATTAAGATAATATTTAAAATTAAATTTCATAAAAAATATAATCTGATATTTTTTTTCCGGCAATAAGTGTATTGTGTTTATATTTCGAATTGTTAGTGTTTTAGTTATTTTCAGAATGGCATGTTTTGAACACATTATTACACTCTTTTACAATTTTAGACACTTTTGAACAATTTAAGACATGTTAGAGTAAGGAATTCTCACTGGTGTTAACCAGTTTAGGACATTTGAAATCTCAAACCCTGATTCTATTCAATTTAAATAAGTTTAAAATTGGCAAAAATGATTTGTAGTAATTGTTCAAATATTTACATGCTTCTTATTGTTTTTAGTTTAGCTTCCATGATTCATTCACTTATATTTTATTCATATATTGTATTAGTAGATTGTCTAATTTTCTAATGTAATCTTACTAGCCTAATACATCTGACTTCAAACAATATAACGCGTTAATGACATTTTTCATTATAAATAATAACATATACACTTATAAAACAATTTAATATGAAACAAACTGTATTACACTTTATTGTTTCTTGCGTAATTTTTAGTGTATTATTAGATTTCGTTTTAAAATATTCGAAAGAGGTTGGTTTGAGATATCTTTTTTTCTGTTTGAACTGATTTGATGTAGCATGTACTAAGAAACAAGTAAAATATTCAAATATTTCATGATTTCGGCAGCACTGTGTTATTCACGGTATTATTTTTTAAACTCTAGTTTTAATAAATATCAATAACTTATCAGTTTAAATGCAGGCGGCAAAAAAGATTAATTTTAAAAGTGATTTAATTATGTTCTTCATTTTGAATAAAATAACAAGTAAATATTACTTAGTGTAAAAACTTCATTCTATTCAGAAATATACAGATTTGAAAAAAAAAAAGAAGAGAAAAGCAGTTGACTTGTTTCAAGCGCTCAAAAATAGGTACCTACATTCAAGACTTGCCTGACGTAAAATGTATTTCCACGCGTTATGGAGTGATGGTGAGGAACTAATGTCTTCGGGAAGGGAATCATTCATATGAATGAAACAAAATTCCAGGCCATCAAGATAAGCTGATGACATATGTGGTGAAAATAATTTTGGCTCTGACGAAATTCAGTCCATGTCCAAGATTCCAACAATGCGCAGCATTTGATAATTTCTCGTATTCTTGTATTTCTTATTTCAAATCTGTATATTTTTTGAAGCGAGTAAAGTATTTTAATCAATTAAAATCTTTGAATTTATTTCAAATAAATATATATTTTTAAAATTATTGTTATCGATGAACAGTAAAACTAGAAAACTGGAGGCAATTATTGCTTCTTCTTTTATATAGTTATTTTCTTGCATTTTTTTTATTAAAATTTATTTTCTGCTTCTATAAGTTTTTTAATAGTTTATATTGTTTCTCTAAAGGTTCTTTAAATTTTGATTATAATTATTCATAACTATTACTTTTTTATTTATTTTTAGGCACATTACTTGTATGTCCTCCCAAAGATTTATTTTGATTTCTATCTTCTGCTCATATCCTGTGTTATATCTGTATCAATATCTGCTAGATGCCCACAGGGAAGGACAATAAATAACTCCAAAAATGAATAATTCATTTCTCATGTTTAGTATTGGTCTACATGAACGATAAAATTTTGCGAAGTTCCATTTATTTCAAATATATTGCTGGTATATATTATTGAACAGCTCTGAATTTTTATTTCTTTATTTTTATTATCATCTTTAAAACAGATTTTCTTTTTCTGAATAGGTTCATGATTTTAAAAATGTTTATAACAAAAGGTATTTATTTTGTTTTAGTTCCGATATATCATGTCAAAATTAATACATACTTCTGGTGAAAAGAGGGAAAAAAAACTTGATTTTGTAGTTTAATGTTCAGTGCACATAAAATATAAAGGAGAACACGTGAATAAATTCTGATCTACAAACAAGATTTTTAGGCTCAAAAATCTTTGGGATTCAAGGCGTTTACTTTGCATTTGCTAGTTCTTTAGTGAAGATCTTAAGTTACAAAATTAAATTAAAACTGTACTTTCACTGAACAAACAGACGTTTTTTTTGCAATTGATGTGTATTTTTGATACTCAAAATTGGGAAAAGTCGCAATCTTGAAAATATAGTTTAGACAAGAGAGCGGTCGAAAGCTTGTGTCTTTTAATGTTAGTGTTTAATGTTTAATTAAATGTTTAATTAAAATAATTTTTTGCATACTTCGCTATGAAACTAAAACTGTTTAATAGAATCAAAGAATTTTTTATCACAATTATAAAACTCGTTATTTTGAAGATAATTCCATGTGAGAAATAATTTTAATAAAGGTCAATAATTTTTTTATCATTCAATCTAATAATGATTGGAACATTTTTGAATAGTTGGATAAATAAATATTTATATCACATTAAACTAACTTATTTTGAATGACAAAGTCAAAAATTTGAATGAAATAGGTTGAGTACTCCATGAAAAATATAACGCTTCAATGAAAGTATTATTTTTAAATTTCCATTTCTCGAAAACTATATGTTTGATTTCGGTCATAAATTTGATTGATCGGTCGCAAATTTAGATTTTGTGATTGATTTCGTTCATTATTTTGTTAAAAATTGCGTAAAAATGCTTATATTTCCAAATCATTGGCGAATTCATCTGAAACCTAGTTTTCATATGAAAACTACGGGGGAAAAATGTTTTATATGCATAAAACATGATTTGGAGGGAAAAAAAAAGAATTTACACGTGAAAAGGAAGTGTTTTCAAGAGTATAACCCATCTTTATTTTGTAATAACTCTCAGGGAAAGTTATTTTCATGTTATTGATTTTTCAAAATTTAGTAATCCTCAAATTGCAACGGATGGTGATCCAATCGTCCTTTTTGTGAAAAATGGAAATAAATCGTTCTTTGCCTGTGGTCTTCATATGATATATACAGTTGTTTTTAGATTGACCCATTAACTATCAAAACTCTGGTATTGTCCAGTGTACCTCTTTTAAACTATGAAAACCGCTAAATTTTTTATTATTTCATTCCTTTAGTTTATCTTTACAAGCGGAGATTCGTGTTCACCAAAATATATTAGTATTGTTAGTTTATTTTATTTGAAACTATGCGTTTGCAATATTTTTAATATGAGTGATAGCCAACTAAGTTAGCTTACGAACTATTTCTGTATCACTTTTTTAAGGATGGTACTTTTGGTGATGGTACTTTCATTATTTAGTGATGTAAAATCACAAAATAATGTTGTGCTAAAACGTCAGGGAAACACTTTCATAATTTTAAACAGTTTAAGCATATTGAATGAATTGTTTAAATCGTATTGAATAACAAAACCACGTACAGTTTAAGAAATTACGGTCTTTTCTTAAAAAATTACGATATATTAAAAAAAACAGCCTTTTCATTTCTAAAGTTTAAAAAAAAAACGATTTTATTATTTAAAAGCACAAAATGTATACGCCCCAGGCTTCTAAAGCAACAAAATGGCACTTATGACATAAAAAAATATCCTTCATGCGAATTAAAAAAATTATGGACTTTTCTTAAAAAAATTCGATATATTAACAATGCAGCCTTTTAATTTATATAATAAAAAGAATGCTTTTTATCCAAAAGCACAAAAATTATTTACCTCAGGCTTCTAAAGAAACAAAATGGCGCTTAAAAAAATATTCCTTATGTGAATAAAAAAATTCTCAAAAATTTGCCTTCAATGTTTCGGTGTTACATAAATTACAGAAAATAATATTTATTTCTTACCCTTTGGAGTATGGAGGTTCAAGGTCAAAAATGTGAAATATGATTTTAAGCGTTTCAAAATCATGACCCATGAAGTTGTAGTAGCAATCCATATTTCCGGAATATTTTTTGGGATAATTGGGAGAAGAAAAAGTTCCTTCTTTGCTGATTTTGCTGTCAAATTGATAAAGGCACTTCGCTAAAAAATTTAGCATTAGTTATAATGACAAACTTATTTGAAATTTCTTAACATTATAAAATTGCTATCAATTATTGAAAGATTATAGCATTATTTTACCAAAAATGTTTGAAGAAAAATGATTAAGATTAGATAGACAGTTTTCTGTGATTGCAGTGAAATCATTCAACGCTTCTAACTCTTTTCCTTTTTATAAAGTTAATTTACTATTCTATACAGGAGTGGACACTCGTGAAATATTGGATCCAGCTCAAATGAGTGAATTATTGGATCCAGCTCAAATGAGTGAATTATTGGATCCAGCTCAAATGAGTGAATTATTGGATCCAGCTCAAATGAGTAAAACTGTAACTAAAGCTAGTAGGCTGAGAGATACGATTATTGATGATTTGGTTAATACTGCAGCTTCTAAGGTTAGCTAAAAAAACAAATATTATCGATTCATTTAAATAGAAGATAAGAATGCTTAAAATAAAGAAACTTTATTATAAATTTTTGATTAAATTTAAATTTATTGTCAAAAAAAGCAATTTTTTTAGCTTATTAGAGCTTATACTAAATCTATATTAAATACTAAAGCAAAATCTTCTAAAAATGCTGAAACAATTTGAAATCTAAATCTTTTCTTCTGAAATATTATGATTGCAATCCAAAGCTAAACTTAAATTATGTTTATTACATTTTGTGTGAGTAAAATTTATCCTACATTATCAGTTTTAAATTTCAGTTGAAATATTTTCAAACTTACTTTTAAGAGATAAACTACAATCCATATTTAATACAAAAACAAATTCTTTGTAAAATGAGAGAAAAAATTTAATCGAAATCTTTTGATACTACTATATTATGTTTAGCTGAGATTATACTTGTATTATACTTATTACATCTGGTTAGAGCAAAATAAGTTCAATAAAACCAAACATATTATTTCTGTTTTTAGTTTCTTAATTTTAAACATATTCATGCTTAATTTTAATTGTACCCCAGTACCATTAATATATTGTTAATATTATATGTTGTACCTAATTTCATTAGAATTAGAAATGCTAAATTGGCAATAGATCTTAAAAAGAGTTTTTCTCTAAATCGTGTTTTAAATTTGGTAACAGTGCAAAATATTTGTTCGCTCGAAATGAAAAACTTTATACGGAACAGTAGTACTTTTGTAAATGGGTTTTAATTTCATTTTTAATACAAAATTAAAACCAAGAAATATTTCTTCTTCTAAATCTCGAATAAAAAAAAACATTCAAAACTGATTCCTTAAAGATTTGGATAACTTTATTCGAGTTTTGTCAGTTAATTAAAACCATTCCGAGAAAAACACGTTTAAAGCTTAGAAATTAAATTTAAAAAAATTATACGTTGAGTTTTTTAAAGAAGCCAATTTATCTTGAAAGGTTGGCTGTTTTAAAACAATTTTAAAGCAGCCAGGCTTATATCTTATTCCCGACACAAGAAGTGTAAAAGAAAAGTTTGATCAAATTATATAATAATTAATTATCATAATTATGAAAATTTACAGAAATTATCTATTTTAAAAGTTGTCTAGTTCTAGTTATCTAGTTCATTTTAAGAGTTGTCTAGCTTTAACACTTACCGCTAGGTTCCAAATACGATTGGTTGCAGAGTTATCTAAATAGAAATGACTATACAATTCAATGTTGTAACTAGATAACATGATCATAAAATGTACTGGGAAACATATTAGTATCTTACAAAAAATATTTTTCTATTTTCTTTAAATACAGTTGTTACTATTTGCTAGCTTATAATGTTTGTCCCATGTTTACATGATTATTATTATTTTTAAGTTATGAACTCTTTTAGTTAATGATTTTTTAAGAGTGTAAAAACTGGATCAAACCTCCCACAAGTAGAAGGGATTGACTAACAATAAATAAAAAAGGTGTATTAAACCTATACAGCATTAATTAAAAGCCTAAGGAAATGTCACAGGCAATTATTTGAAATAAGGAAATATCAAGTAATTATTTCCAATTTAAAAAACAAACAAAAACAAATCTGAATCAAATTTGTTAAATGAACTTATTATTCCATAAATTAAACTAACTGGCAACAATTAATTCTATAACTTGGTTTTTTTTCTATTTGTTTCAGGTCTTCTTTTAAATATTTTGCAAAGTCTTTTTGCTTTTTCTTTGTTTTTTCGAACGTCTTTTCGAATTCGTCTTTTCGAACTACACCGAATTTTCGTATATTAACGTTAGAACACAACATTTAAATGCACGTTAAGGCATGTTAAAGGCGCAAGAAAGAAAACCTTGCTACCAAAAAAAATTCATAATATACATGTTTTTTTCAGGATTTTATTTTCAAATTTCTAATGGTTACACTATAAAACCTGTTGTATAATATCCCTTCGAATATGATGTTGAACAACTCAAAGGATTTTGTGAAGAAACCCTTTACACGGATTAACACCAAATCGCGCTACCACGTACCACTTAGCGAATGCAATTTAAATCTAAGCACTTATAATAGAATTATTTTACACCAAATTCTTGATCATTTCCACAAAACGAGAAATATTTTCCCTTCCGAAAGCACCGATGTGTTGCACTTTTTTTTAATCACCAGAAGTATTGGTAAACAAGAATTAATCGGCACTTCTTTATTGCTGTAAGTGATTGTGATTTGATTAAATGATTTATTGTACGTCGTTTAAATAGGCACATATGTTTTTAATTGTGCAATTATTACGATTATATATTATTTAAATCTCAGTGAGTATATATTATTTGAATCTCAGTTAAGTGATTTTAACTTGCATAATTTCTATTAGCTTCCGTTTTGTTAAGCCTTGTTTGAATTCGTTTTTATCTTTTCTCTACGGTACTCGCTAGTTTGATTTGCAAGCTAATTTTATTTTGTAAAGTAGCGTATATATCGCTCTAAATTAATGATTCTTACTTCATATTGTATCGTTATTATACGTTTTCTGACTTTCTTGTGACTCTTATCTAACTATAATTATAAATTTTAATGCTTTTGAATAAAAAAAATTTTTTGGTGGCTACTTTACACTTAGTAATGTAATAAAACATTCTTGGATTAGTGGAACACGACTTTGGTGTGAAGTAGGCTTGGAAATATATCCACGGTATAAACTCATAAAAGATATGACATTAAATTTCGTTATATACTTACAAAGTTTTCAAAGTTTTCTTAACAAATAGTTGAATTCCAAAGATTCTGTATCAAAACATGTTAAAAATTTTGCAACGGGAAAAACATTATAAAAATTACATTTGAAATATTTGATAATTTAAAGGCGAATGTTAATTTTGTTCAATATGACCACTTCAATGAAACGACCACTTTAACAAAATGAAATTAGCCAAATAATTTCATTATTCAAGGAATTATATTCTTTATCTACTTTAATTACTTTCCTTCAACTTCAATAATAATTTACTTTCATCTCTATAAGTTATTGTAAATTAAATTAGGGAACATCACATTGCGACTTAATTAATTTGATTAAAAACTGAACGTTTAGGTTAGCATTGGGTTAACGTTTTTGTTTTTATAAGTCTGTTTGATGTTTCCTTGCATAATTGATTCATTTTGCCCATTTAATTTATTAATCATATTGCAATCAATGATAATAATTTGCTGCTTTTGTTCTTTTACTTATATTATTTTTGTTCTGAAAATTTGATCTTGTTCATTTTTTTGAAGAAACAAATATTAATTTTGCGCATTCATATTTGCGTGAATATTTAAGTCTTTATTTCGTAATAAAGTGTAACAGACTGTGTTTATTTTTGTATTAAAGTACAGAAATATGTTATGTATTTTCTCTGTATTTATATATATATTTTATAAGGAGTATAGTATGATTATCTCTTACAAACTTTGCACTATTTATGATTTTTTGTTGTATACTCAAAAAGTGCTTCTAAAGGGTAAGGGATACCTTTTTGACACATTTTTTTTATATTAAAAATGTAAGAAGCAATTGATTCACTTAAGAAACATATAAAAATATTTTCAGATCTTTTATAAAATATTTTGAAATATTTTCAACATTTGAAAAAAAAATAATGTGTTCAGTTTTTATCATAAATGAAAATATGCTATAAAATAGCATTTTTTTAAAAAAATTATTTATCAAAAACTAAAACAGGATTACATGCTTCAACTTTCTGAACATCAATTAAACTATAACATAAACTATGCAGTAATTTTAAATATTTATATTTTTAAAGTTAATATGGAAAAATTATCATGGAAATTTTTAACATCTCATTACCATTTAAAACATATTTAATATCAGCATATTTTTAGTAATAAAAATTTCAAAATTAAGAATTTGATGTAATGACTCATAAATATTTTTAACAGAAAATAAAATTTTGATTAAAGAAGCGCTCATATAAAATCATTTTTTCCCAAGTTCTTTCAGTTTTAAAGTATTAATTTTGGATAAAATAAGGCATAACAGAATACTATTGGAATAACAAATTATTTTGCAGCAATCGATTTGATAGAAATATGTATGTTTAACGAAATCAGTTTATAAGAAAGAAATTTTCACCTATTTCATACGCATCAGTTATACAAAAAAAAACATTATTATTTAAGCATTTAAAACATGAATAATATCGGTAATTTCGAAATAAAATGATCTAAACTTTTAAGATATTTGTGTTCTAGATCCTCTTAAATTTTTTATTCAGCTAAAAAAATTGAATGGAAATGTAGAATATGATTTCAAAGAGCAAACAAATATAAAATCACTTTTTTTTCAAAATTTTATTGCTTTTAGGTGTCAGCTTTATATAAAATAATTATTAATAGAAATTATATAGTTTATTAAAATTTTATATAGAATTATTAATATGCACTAGTCTCTGCACTAGTCTAATTTGCACACCTCTGTATATCAGAAAATTGTTTGAGTTGCAAATTATTCAACAATAATCGATTTGACAGAAATATGTATGTGTGAAGAAATCAATTTCATGGAAAACAATGCTTCGCTTATTCAAATTCAAATTATTAAGAAGTTGAAAAAGAAATGCATAACTTTATTACCAAAAAGTAGGAAATAGGTTTTTATTTATTTAAAAAACACGTAAGAATCTAAATTTCTATGTATGAAGAAACTTTGTAGTTTCAAGATAAAAAAAATTGGGTTAAAATTTACATAATTACATAAAAAGCCAATTATCAAATTTAAAAGAGCAATTTCAAAAAGTAACTTACCTATTGTCTCACTGTACATAAGCATTAAAACGGGATATTGTATGAAACTTTTAACACTCAAACACATCTGAAATTATAAAAATACTAAAAGTTTATTTTTAGTGAACTGCAGTTAAACCCTTTAGAATGAGATACGCAGGTTTTTATATTAAACTAGAAGTATCTCGTATAAATTAGTTAACCGCACTGTTAGAAATTTCTCGGAAAAAATGGTTAAATAACAATTTATTGAATGGTTATTTTACCATATTTAATCAAAACAGTCAAATTACCATAAATAAAATGGTAATCAAACTGTTAAGTTTGAGAAAAACTGTTTATTGACTGCTTTCACCTAATGCGGTTAAACAACAAGAATTTTATCTCACCAATTAGAACCACCTAATGAGGCTACTTAGTTCTATGCATCGGCGTACATATCATAGCCGAGCGGGCTTATCTGTCAATCTCATGACCGGCAGAACTGGAGTTCGAGTCCCAGAGGTGACTCCACAATATTTCTTCCATTTCCTTCACCACATGGAGAATTTCCAGTGTCCGGCACTCTCTAATTACCATTACCTTACGTAAAACCGAGCTCCTATACACAGTTAAATAATGATTTTTCTTTACGTTTTTAAAAACTGCTAGTGGTAAATGGTTAAAAAAACGTATAGTTTTATATTCATCGTTTTATAACCACACTTTTTGTAAATGGTTTCAAAACCATAAAGGAAAAAAATGTTCTTTACCGTAAACTTTACGGTTAATCGGATGGACAGACAGCTGCCAGTTATTTTACCATCATTTCAGAATGAAAATTTTAACAGTGCGCTTTTAATGTCTCATTATTAACAGAGGCAAAATTTTAATATAAAAACTATCACATATTAAGAAATATATTTCCTGTTATAAATATTTGAAATGTAATACTAATTATCATGTAGAGAGCCACTCGTATATTTAAGGAAATCTCGGCCGGGTCACGTGATGTTAAGTGCACTGGTAACAAATTGAAATAAATAAAAAAATACATTTTTATTAATAAAAATTAAGTAAATTTTTAATAAATTTTAAGTAATTATTTTAAATAATGTAAAATTTTGTTTTACATCATATTTCACACTGTCTGTCACCAGGGGTTGACATAGCCTAACGGTAAGTTCATAGTCAGTCACCAATGACTGACATAGCACTCAATGTATTTAACACAATCTTATATAGAATAAGAACTTGTCTCTTTTCGACTTTAATAACTGAAATATTATTTTATGACAATAGAATGAGGTTTTTCTTAAGATCGCGTTGTCGAGAAAATTTTTTGTGTTACACTCCGTAACTCGCTCATGGGCTTACGATTATTTTTTTTTTTGAATTATTAACCCTTAACTTAAGGAATAAGTTCAAGAAAATGAAATAACTGATTTTTATCTATTTTAGTTCTAAAATGAATTATAAATTATTAACTATAATCCATCTTTTTTTCGTTTACAAATGCGATATTATCATTTGTGTTTCCTAGTTTTTTTTATTAACTGTCTATAAAATTATGTTTTTCTTTAATTTTGTTGCTTTTCATCAAATATAACTCGTATCGGATCATTTAAACTAAATAAAAAGTTTTTTTGAGAGGAAAGAATTCCTTAACATTTTGAGGTAGAAAGCACATTTTTTATTTAATGCAATTTGCATGATACTTTTAAATATAATCATATATACATACTTTTAAATATAATCGCCATCTAGAAAAATTTGTCATCAATAATATAGTAATTAATTTTGCCACACTCTTAGTTAAGACAAAGCATTTGACAGTAAATTCTTTTTTCTCCTGGTTTCTAAAATAAATAAGTTAAATCTTTAATCTTACCATCTTACCTTTATTGCTTTCTAAATTTCTTAGAGCAAATTCTTGCAACATATTCCATATGATAAATTGAGTATCAAATTTATTGCTTTATATTGCCTTAAAAAATTCCAGATAAAATTACGGAAAAAGTATTGGAACCCTGGGTGTATCATCCTTAAAATCCATTTTTACCTTAAATTTTACAGTAACGTTTATTCTATTAAAGTGATTCAGTAATTTTTTAGTAAATATTACTATAAAAGTATGGATAAATCAGATTTTATTCTGTAAAACTTAGAGTAGAAATGAATTTTACAGAAAAATGAATTTTTAATCATAAATTTTTAATGAATTTTTAACTGTTGTCGTATAAAATTACGGTACATCAGATGATTATTCTGCAAAACTTCAGAGTAAAATTGAATTTTACGCAAAAAGTATCGCCACCCTCAGCGCCAGTACTTTTTTTACCGTAATTTGATCCGGAATATTATACAGTGTATAAAGCATAAATCGTAAGAAGTAAATTAAAATAAGCTTAAGTGTGTTATAAACTGTGTAATGCCACAAAACTAGAAGCAAAATATTATTACAAAATTTTGATATTTGATTCTAGCTTCCATAAGTAAATTAATTGTGAGGAAAAATATTTATTATTACAAATTTATCTTAGAATTAATTGTGACCGAATTAAAAGGTTCCATAAAAAATTATGATAAATATATTGAATTTTGAATGTACATAATATGTATAACGTGTTAAGAAAAGAACAGAACACCTTCAATAACTTTTGATCTAGCAAAGCGGATTAATATCTTCTTTTTAAGATGCAATGGCTTCAAATGCTTTACCTAATATGTATATAGTGTAACCTATTTATTTCTGCAGACGATGGTTTTAGTTCCAAAAGCAGACGCAAAAACAATTTCTAAGAATAAATATAAAATAAAAATTACCATAATTTATTTATAATTTTTCAGATTTTAATTCAATATAGATCGATATTATTTGAAATATGAGATATAAAAAATTAATATGAAAGCAAACTTTGTAATTTTAGATTTCAAAATTTGAAGGAAATCGGTCAATAGCATTTGAATATTCAAATTTCAAACAAGCTGCATTTTTAAATTTTCAATTCGCAGGAACTATTTTAGGTTTTATCTTTTAAAAATATATCTGTTAAAGTAACATAATTTTTTTTTTACTTTACATATCAACATTTGTTTGATTATTGCTAAAATAAATGATAAGAAATAATAATTATAAAAATTTCTTTTTTTTAAGAAATTGGATCATTTTTGGATAGATGCATTTTATGATTGCACTCAAAAATCGTTTCCTTCGCTAATACATGTCAGAAAGTTCTCGAAAAAGTGGTTAAATAACAATCAATTTAATTGTCTTTAAAGTCACCACTTTTTACGACATGTGTTCACATTTATTTACTAACTTAATATTATCTGCCTCAATAATTTAGAAAATTTAAGCTTAATAATATAAATCGGCTGATCAAATTAAAAGTCTTTTAGTTATTCCGTTTTTTTATTTTATGCATTGCAGATAATTTCTATGTAATTATACTGATTGGGTTAAGTCTAGTCAGCTTGCACCACAAATCCTCACCAATTTTCATTCGGATTAAGATTCGATGGTTTAGGGAAGCCTAGAATTGAATTTAATTATCTCTGGAGAATCGCTTGCTAATATAATTTGTTATCAAACCGTTGTGATATTCTGAAATTCAGCTAAAGTTTTAATCTTCACGTATCTAGGGGAATAGAATTATTAATGAATCAGAAATGCATTTATCTTTAAATACTATAGGATGAAGAATTTAGTAAGTTTCATTAAAAATATTTGTTATCTAATATTTATTAGAATGCTTTAAAACTTTTCTTTTCTTTGTCAAAATGGATAACTATTGATTCCATAATAAATCCAAATAATTGTTTCGGTATGGCAACATTGGAGAAACACCATAGCAAAAATGTCGAGAAAAGTTCAGAGCGTTTTAACACTTTGAAGCGTAGCCTTTAGTATGGCATGCTTTTAGTGTTTAAAGATTGAAATAGCTTAAAAATCTTTCTATACAACGGATTGATCACAAAATAGTAGAAAAAATTTTAATAAAATTTACCTACCCCACTTTTTACTGCATTATTTCACATTTAGGCTAATTATCTTTATTCATATTCTATTTTTTACTGTTTTTTGAAAAAATTGTTTTTACATATATTTGAATTTTTTTTTGTCAGGCTGATTCAACACAGCAGCATTGTTTGGATAATTTTTCTATTGTTGTTTTATTAAAATGTTTTTAAATAAAAGAATTTTAAGAAAAAAATATTTTATTTTCTTAATAACGTCAAAGTTCGTCGACCTTAAATTTTCTTATAAGAAAAGAATCGCAATTTTAATTTATTTTTTCTTAATACGGTGTTTATGTAGATTGACATAATTAAAACGAAGGGAAAATTGCTGGTTTTAATATTGTGTGCACTGCAGTGTTTTTTTAATAGAAAACTATTCAAATAAAATTATTTGGAACAGATCTGGTTGATATTTTTCAAAACGAAGTATTTTTTCAATATAAAAACACAGGAAACAATCAAGTGTCGCCAACTCTGGTTGCAGAATTTTTCAATAATTTGTTTTCAATGGTTTTAAATATTTCACACTTTAAGAAATTTTCGTGAAATTCTAAAAGTTGACCATTAATTTATACGGTCTACTCCCTACTGTGAGAAAAAAGCCTATTGTCAGTAGATATTACGAACTTCAACAAAATTAGAAGAATTTAATTAAATTAAATTAAAGCACACCGTTAAATTAAAGCACTAGCTGCAGCTTCCTTCTTCCGGAAAGAAGTCTTCCGAATGTAAAAATATAGTTCTTGATAAATTATTTTCATGATGAGTAGCTGCCATTGGTTGTAAGCTATTAAACCTCTATCCGGAAAAGTTCAACATATCAGCATAAAAAAGACACTGGGACTGGTAGAAATAATACCAGAACCTGAATAAACTTACTACCAGTTTATAATTATGTATGAGACAATACTGGAAATTTCGGAACATGGTATGGCACAATAGCGGACATTTTGATACAGGTTGACAAACATACTGAAAATTTTGAAACTTGTTGGGAAAAAAGCTATATATCTCTTTCGGCGAACAAATAAGCTAATTTTAAATTCCTCGCTATTTATGAAGTTTTGAAGGTAATTTTATTCATTAAGATCTTCGACGTTTTTATTTTTTTCTTGACTTTATTTAGTCAACCACAATTTTTCAACCACAATGTGTGTATTCGTTTTTCTTAATTTTTCACAAGGATTTTAAACATATATATTAAGAACGGTGTGTTATGTACATGCAAACACGCGTGTGTCGATATTAATAAAGATACATAAGATTAATAATCTTTGACATTATTGTAATTATTTTATAACTTTGAAGCATCAAAAAATTGAAAGTGAAATTTTTACAAATTTTGATTATTTGAAATTCTGCTTAAAATAATTTACTTAAATAAGTCTGTATTGTAGCAAATTTTAGCTTAAATACATTTTTATTAATTTTTTTTCACCTTTGCTTTAACAAAAATTGCTTTTATGCAAATTTATGATAAAAAAATGTTAATTGAAATTATAATTTTTTTTATTCGAATTCATTTTAAACTAAATCTCCTTCATATTCAAGACTGAACTTAACATTTTGTTCCATCGAAGCAAATTACTTTTATTATAAGTTTGGTTTTTAAAAAATTTTTTAGGTGGTCAAAAAAATTAGTGGTTGGAACCAGAAAAAATCAGCGGTTGGAACTAGAATTTGAATCGACTTGCTATCGCTGGGAATCGAACATGGGTTGACTTATTGAAAGGCGAGCGCTTTATCTTCTGAACCACAGTGAAAGTAATGTTATAAATTCTTTTTAAATAATTTCTGATATAATAAAATTATACTTTATTGGATTCATATGTAGTTTAAAATATTTAAATTATGTCTTAATATGTACTTTTGTAAATTATACTGTATAATATTCTAAATTTTAATGAAAATCGTTCAAATACTTTTTGATTCTGCAATAAAGTGTTTTATTTGCTTAAAATTATTGGTTTCTTTCAACAATTAGAAGAAACTAACTGAAGGAAAGTTGACTTCGGAACTAAGTGCAAAAAATATATTGAGAATATGTAGCGTGATTAGAAGCAATAGAGATAATTAGAATTCTGAAAGTGCAGACCAGTTCATATTACGTGTAGATTAGTGTGAAATCAGATTAGTTCGCTAGAGATTTTTTTATCTTCTTCATTAAGACTTTCACAAATTCAGTAGTTTATAAGGTAGGATTTTTTTTACATAAGTGAATTACTTAAGAAGAAACTGCACTGGTACTCTGCAATGTAAGTATAGTAATATTTTACACAACCATTTATTAATTCGAAATAAATGTATTAAAATTTAAAAAATTTTTTATAGAAAAAGTATTTCAATTTTTATTTAATAGTGAATATTAGTTGTAGTTCTACTAACATAGATAAGAAAATAAAACGCAGATAAAAAAATTTAAAAACATAATACTTCAGTTTTGTTAACTTAAGTTTTTTCCATAAAATAAACATTAAAAATTTATTGTTTATTACTTTAAAATTAAATATTTTTTAAAAGATGATTCAAAACTGTTTCATTTTAAACCAGGAAATTAAAGTTATGTTTTAATTCTTTGTTAACTAATGTTTTTAAAGTAAACATATTTTATTTGTTACAAAAATTTAACAGATCTCTTTTTATTGCTCGTCTTCCTAAAATTAAATCGATAACTGAATAGATTTTATTTTAATTTTATAATGGAAAATTGATTAATATATGTATAGTATAAATTTTAAATGTAATGGTGTTTTAATAAGCGCACCAAGTGAAATAATAATTTTATAACATATAAACTAAAGTTTTAAGAGTAAAAAAATAAATTCTCTAATGGATATCATTTGCTGTTAGTATTGATGAAATAAAGACATTTATAGGATATAATTGTTATTTAACGACTCTATAAATTCGCAAAAGACGTTATAGACTCCACACGTCAAATCTGATTATTATGGCAATAAGGCTTTTATTAAGGTGCCATTTTCGAGCATTATGTTTCTGATTTTTTTTTAATAATTTCTTTCATCAGGAACATGGTGGCTGTTTGATACACAACAATTACAGAAGCGACCTAATTTATAGAATAAAGGATGAAACTTTGGATTTCCCAATTTTAAATTCCTTCAAACGACAGTGTAGAATCAGCCGTCCACGTTGAGAAATTGAATAACAGTAATGACAACAAAATTAACAGAAAGATTAAAGCCAGAATTCAACAAGAGTTTTCCAATCAAAGAGGAAACCCTCAATAAGATAGAATTCCTTGCCATTATTCTAAAAAATGATGAAATACACTACCCTACAGTAATGAAAGAGAAACTTTCAGTTTTTGACATTTTCTTAAATTGCTCAAGATATACTTAAAAGATTATTTTGTAATTTTAGGGGTGTTTAGTTCATGCTATTTTTCATACTTAGCTATAAAGCCTAAAGCTTTCAGAGGTTTGAGGGACCGACAACGAAATATAGCAAGTATTTAACAATAACGAAAGAAAGCAAGTATTTTTGAACACCCTATACGAGAAAATCAGACAGTAAGCTTGTAACTTCTATCGATTACTTTGGTTGCTAATTGCAAAACATGCATAAAATTTCATAAACCTAACTGAAATATTTATTCAGGGGCTTGTACTTTTTACAGTAATTTAATCTGTAATTTTTTTTAACATTCTACTGCACCATTATCATTTTGTGTCTCGGTACCTATTATGGTACTTGTTATGGTTCCCAGACGATATTCTATAATTTTTCACTACAATAGTTTTGTATTATAAGCTGTATTGTACTTTATTGCTATTTGTTTGTTTTTAGAATTCTTACAAATCGGCACTTTACTATAATATCCTTTTTCAAATTAGATTAACCTATACAATAACAATCACCACTGTATAACGATACCAAAATGATGCACAAAAACTACTTTTCTTAACGTAATCTAGCATTTATGAAATTATTATGTTTCAAAATGGAAGTGGAACAAGCATGTCATTTGACAATATGCCTTAATAATTCTATATTCTATAGTACGAGTAATTTTCTAAAGCATTCTGTAATCATAGTTTATGCCATTTAACTATATACTTAATCCTGCATGAGATTTCCTCCTAAGTTTATTATTTTATGAATTTATTCTAAGAATTGTTTGGGTACTGTTCTCTGACAAATAAACTGCCTGTTATAACGCAGAAAAAGTGCTATTTCACACTACGTCAGATTAATAATTTTATGTTTTTTGGAATAGGAAGTCTTAGCTTTCTACATTTATAGTTTGTGTCATTTAACTCTTAACTTAATCCTGCAAGAAATTTTCTCTAAAGATTAATAACTTTTAAAATTTATATTTAGAATTGTTACAGAAATTATTGTTTTCTTACAAAGAAATTGCCATCTCCTAACGTTGAAAAAAATATTTTCCTTCAAGTAACAAAAAGAAGAAAAAGAAGTCAAAATTAAAAATGAAATTCACGTTTTCCTTATGGAGGTAAAATAGAAACTGATACATATGTTTGGAAAAAAAAGAGGAAATGGAAACTGATATATGCACCGTAAGGTTCAAAAAATTGAACTTCTTACACAACCTACATGACAACCTGCGTCTAACAATAAAATGTTTATTCAGCAAGTTTGTGACAACTTCATTTACAGAAAAACATTTTTTTTCCACGCTTCAAATAAAAATTATAAAAGAAATATCCAATATCTCTTCCAGATTTTACAAAAATGTTTTTGAGTATTTTCGAAAAAATCTTGAAATGATACTTTTATTCATTCTTTTTGCTATGTATGAAAAAAAGGAAAACATTTTTTCCCTTTCTGATAACATCTTTGCCAGAATACGCTGCATTAAAAAAATTAGTTTGCAACATCTGCATAGCCTCAGTTTATTTCCTAAAAATATTCAGGCAATATTTACCATAAATACATATTGTTCTGTAAATTTGAAGTGCCACATTATGCGAAAACCTCAAAATGTTTCAAAAATATTCTCTCTTCTTCGATTTTCTCACGATACTTGACATTCTGCAGGGATAAAAAAGGAAAAATGCTTTTATAAAAGAGTCGGTGAGAAATTTGTTTCTACCAGAGAAATAGTTTGAAGTAGAGCAAGCCGTAGAATAACATCACGCAAACGCCATTACTTTTAATGGGAATTTCTGTGAATTGTGCTTTTCTTAACTATCGATTGAGTTCCAAGTCTATTTCTTGAACCATCCATAAATATCATTAAACGGTCCAATTTTTATTTTATGATTCAGTGAGCGATTATTTGAGGCACTTGGCAACTTACATTTTTTATTTATTCTTAGCAATTTTTATGTCTTTTACACGCTAATTGTAAGGTTTAAATAGTTAATAGTAAATTTCTCAACTTAATCCAATAGTAACTTTTTTTAATTCTAAATCAGACTACTTAATTTTTGATTTTCAAAAAATGAAGAGCCATTCAATTTTATTAATGTTTATGTTTTGCTGCTGCTATTACAGGGCTTCATTTTTTTAAAAATACTTTCTGTACGTGCAACTATATAAAATTAAGATAAAAGTAATGGGTTATGCTTTAGTATCAAATATTGAAACTGCATTAAACTTAAATAGAATAGCATTATTCTAAAACAAATTTCTAAGAGAAAAATTTTTTAAAGTTTTAATTTTAACCTTCGAATCAGCAAAATTAAAACTAGTTTTATTTTCCATAAAATAGTTATATATTTTTTAAAATATTTTTTAAACAATTAACAAAATATTTATTTAGATTGAAAAATTCTTAGATTATTTTTACTCTAACCGGAGTAAGGTGCGTGTTAAATCTGTTGTACCTGAAAGCATTTTTGTTGGCTGTGGAGTGGAAGCTTGTAGCAAAGTGTACCAGATCAGGTACTGTCCACGTCGTCTGACTGAGGTCTAAATTACGTGGCTCTATTTTGATGGCCGCTAAGGAATAGTTTCCTAAAAAATGGAGCTAAGTACTAGACCATCGATGGGTGACGTGTATTTATTTTGATAATAGATTGACCATGGTCGGGTGAAGTGATATGTATTTATTTTGAAATACTATCAGAAACTTGAAAAGAATCAAAAATGCGAAATGAAAAGAATTTTTTTACCATATGGACATCTTAAAATTTGTTAATTAGAAATAGAATCCTTCTGTTTGTAGTTTGAATTTTGGAGAAAAAAATTAATAACTAATTAGTCAACTGTTATTTTCTCATAATTAAGGCAGTTGATAAGGTAATTTTGAAATATGTTTTTAATAATAAGAAGCCATACTTTTATGCTTTTTACACACTCTAAGAAAATTTAAGCTTCTTCCAATCGATCAATAAAAAAATACGAAAAGGAATTTTGCTAATCTATTATTTTTTAATATGTAATTATCTATAATTAAGGTTTCAAATTATTGCTTCTAATAGGTGAAGTATAAACAATAATAACAAACAATATTATTTTAACCTGTAAAAAATCACATTTTTTTTTCCTTACTTGGCCTAAAAACTTTTTACGAGATAAAAAGTTTAAGCGACGACAAACCTAGCATTTAGAATAATACTAAATTTTTATACCTATTCAATTTGTATTTTTTGTGATATTGGGCAATGTAAATGTTTGGTAATATGAATAAGCTTCTTTAGGACCTTTTTTTCTGAATAATTTACTTTAATAACAAAAAAGTAACATAAGAAGTAGTTACGTCAATGTGCATTAAATTTTTAAGATTTTTGGGTAACAAATGTTCTCTAAAACTGTTTAGTTTGTAAGTGAATCTGTAGATTTCATACCAAATAAAAATTCATAAATTTATAAATCTCATTATCTTTGTGAAAGTTAATAGAAAAGCTTTTGCGAACATAATCGTGAATATGTAAAGCTCTTCTCTGGAAATATTTGATAACATAGAGGTGGATAACATTGTCGGTAAATTTTTACTTAAAATATTTTTAAAACTTATTTTATGACATAAGGGTCTTTGAAATTAAGGTAAATAAATATAAATTCATAAACTATATTTGTAAGAAAAAATAGATCCTGAAATGGAAACTTCAGTATTAATATACAGGGTGTTAAATTTTTACACGTTAAGTGGATAGGAATTGAATCTATGGAGTCTGTGGGTATTAAAAAAGCATCTTTATGGTAAATTCTATTTAGAATCAACTTAGTAAAACTTTAAAAACTTTCTCTATGAAGCACGAATCTGGTCTATTCGAGAACTCAAAAACTTTTCTGTCAAAATTACCATTTCTTTTTCTTTTTCTTCTTAAGAAAATAATCGATCATCAAATTCCTTACAAAGTACTGTAGGATGTGTTTTTTTCTTCGTGTATTTGAATTTTTATGAGTTCTAAATGAGTTCTATTCTCCACGCTTCAATGAGTTTTATTCTCTACTCTTAAAAAACACTTTAAAAAATCTTAATAAACAAGGTACCATACTATTTTTTATCTGAGCTCAAAAATTTGCTCCTGTTTTCAAAAGTTTTGAATTGATTTTGACCAGAATTATGAAAGTCTATTTAAAAAGTAGCCCTGAATTCTGAAGGATAAGCTTTACTGTAAAATTCATGAGAGAAACTTACCCGAATTTGCATATTATGTGAAAAAAAATACATTCTGTTTCAGAAAGGGAATACCACGAATATGTTGCTAAAGAAGGAAGAGTGAGCTCGATTATTTCAATCATGCTCATTTACAACAGCATAGCTCTATTTCTCATACGAATATAACCTTTTTTAGTATAATGTTATAGGTTTGTTTATTATAAAATATTTAAGTAAAGACTTACTAAACAATATTATTTTAAGTATTTCATGTGAAATTTGTTTTGTTAAAGATGTGTAATATAAATACTCTCTAGACTATTACAATATGTTTTTCATATATTACGAATCTACTTTCTGTTAGTGATTTTGCTCTTTCTTCACTGCAAAAATTCCGAATAAAATTATGGTAAAAAGTTCTGGCACCGTAACTGCAGAATCAATAAAACCGAATTTACTGTAAAATTTCATATTATAACTTTTACAGTAACATTTATTTCATTGCAGTGATTCAGTGGTTTTACAGTAAATATAACTGTAAAAATTATGGTAAATCAAGTATTTTCGTACCATAAAATTTTACGGTAAAAAATAGTGGTACACGGAATGCTAACACATATTTTTTACCGTAATTTCCACCGTAATTGTTTACTGTGTAGTAAAACGTTTTGAATAAATAGATATTTGAAATGATTTCTTTTTAAAATTAAACTTCAATAAAATTTTCAACTTCACAGCTTCTTTCCTTTTAGATTAGAATAAATTAATATCTTTTAGCTAGTAAGCATATATTTTTTATAACTACATGAAATTATTATTAGAGACATATGTACTTTAAAGCTATACCATGCAAAATATTTTCATTGATCCCAGTAAATTATCGAAATGAAATTACTCAATTAAATTACTGATGTCGGTGAAATTGAAGTTTAAGTTCATTCTTCATTGAAAAGTTTCGTTTCTGACATCACCTCTTTATGAAATAAGTCCTTTTTTATAAGCTAAATGTTAGAAAAGGAGTTAAGACTCATTCCGAATCGCTTATTTTTGGAGGACTTTAGAATAGCAAAATGATAGTTCAATTTACTTCTATCATTTGAATTACATGTCCTAATGGAGCGAAAATGACATCTTAAATAAATGTGCGATTACTTCGAAATTGCCTTCAAATTGATAGCTCACTGGATATCTAATTTAATGAATTAGTTCACTATGAAGACGTATAAGTGAGGTATAGGCACTGTAGACCCATTTAAATTGCATATTAGCATTTAGTCTTACTATTTTGGTACCGACTGCTTCAGTTACTGAGTTATTCAGTATATTGAGTATTATCTATTCAAAGCTATCTGTAACTATTCTTTAAAGAGTTAAGAAATTTAAAATGCTTGTTAATAAAAGAAACTGAAAGTGTTAACGGGAAAAATATAATTATAAAAATCTCTACTATGGTAAGTATGGCTATATATTTCTACAATTTAATAAAATGAAGTTCATATAACAACTGTAGGTAAACTTGTCATACTGAGCATTATCGTTTAAAATTGTAATAAAATTTCTAATGTTGTGTTGATTTAACTTTGAATTTAGGGAACATTGTTATGAGAAAAAAAGTATGATCGAAACTATCAGAATATGGGAAAAGCTTCCGTGTTTCCGGCTCTATTGGAACACCAGAAAGCAGGGTAATTTTTACCGAAGCGTTTTGTGAATGAATTTGGTAAAATTGACAATAAAATATGGTTTTATAACACACGATAAAATTTGGTAAATGTTGCAAAATTTGTTACTTTTATTATGATGCCTTAGAGCATAGAAACAATTTATTCGGTAAAATTTACTTTTCAGTTTTGTATTTTTTACTAAATGTGTGGTAAGTAGCACTATTTTGAAAATCAGAATTTCCAGTAAACAGTTACTACATTACCATAATTGCCATTACCATACGAATTTTTTTTCTCAGCGTGCTTAAAAGGAAAGTACTCCAAGTGTCACTTATGACTCATGCTGAATGTAGTATATAGATAGGTTTTAAGGCTAGGTAATAATATACGGACATTCTTTAGTCTGTTTCGAACTAGTTACTAAGTTTTAGGTGCTTTATATTTTCTCAAAATATTTTTTCGTCATATATTACGTTAACTATTAAAGTCAGAATTTGAAGAGTAGTAATGGTTGTGAGAGGCTGCGTTTATCAATGTAAGTAATGCTTCTAAATTGTAAGCTTTTTACAATTCTTTTTATGAAAAAATTATCACAGAAATTACTTTAGTGCGTTACTTTTTATTTCAAAAAATAAAAAATTGCTCGTATTTTAAAGTTGGAGAAACAGTTTTCTTTTTCAGCAAATGATTTCAGAAGCATTTTATGATCGTTTTCTGACCTCATACACTTGTAATAATTGTGATTTGAAAAAACTATGAATAAATAAGGTGTTACCATCATGGGTTATTCAATGTATTATTTACTTGACAAATTACATTTTAATTAATAAAAACAAAATACATCTATTGTTCCGACGGAATACATAATATTTTTGCGTTGATTACTTGTTTTCTTAATTTTTTAAGAAACAGTTATATTTAATGAACATTTATAACTTGTTAGACAAAAACTTGATAATTCATTTCACATTTTTTCGTCAAAACTTAAGCTTTTAATGATTTTTATTTTCCAAACCAAACTAGAATTTGCTTTAATTTTTGTCACGTCCTGACTCTTAACCTATGAGTCTCTTTGTAAATAAAAAGTCAGCTCCATTTGCAAAAGACACTTCCTTGTTAGTAGGAAAAAGTAAGAATTGATCTACCAAATATATGTAAAAAGAATAAGTAAGAAATTGAAATTCGTTTTTACACTTCATTGGGTGCACCTGGGAGTTTTTGATGGATTTATCGAGCACGTTGAATTTAGGAGATAACACAGATAATGTATAACAATAATACCAAAAAAAAAAAAAAAAAAAAAAATCACACTCTAAAAAATGAATATTTTTTAGTTCTACCAACCATTTCTTATATTTTCTAGAATTTGTTTTTACCACACAATTCATAAAATTTAAGAAAACTATCGATTTTTTTAAGATAAAAATTTTTTTTAATTTTTTTTTTCATTGTTTAAAGATCATACGTGCGCAATGATGTGCAAGGGTGATATTTTATAGCTTTAATAGTAACGAAGCGGTATATGTATATATCAGATCATCGTATATATATTTTGCAGGTAATAATGATGTCAACTTTACTTGCTTATTATTTGATATTGGCTTAATATTTTAAAATTCTGTTTTTTAATCGGAAAGTTAAACAACCCGACTGTTTAAGAAAATCATTACAAGTTCTAAACACATGAAAGATGTTGCTTTCAAAATTAATTTTGTAGTAAATGTAACGGTTAAAAATTGTCATTATTATGAAGTATGAATTCTTATGTGGGAAATTATGGCATCGTAGTAATATTATTGTTTTCGGCTTTAGTTCTACTTCACAGCAGAAGCAACAAATTAGTTCCCTAAATTATATCCAGGTAACTTTAATCTTATAAATGAGCCACATAGTCACCCAGGTGAGGCTCTTAAGGTCAACGTTCAGTCTGATCCATCTCAGATTATAACAGCAGAAATAGATTGCTACAAAATAGATGAAATGATGTAAAGCCTAGAGAAAGACAGCCGAAATTGGTCAATAGGTTTACTCTTGCATTTCGCCGGACAACGCTAGACAACACACTGCACTAATGACAGTGG
This sequence comes from Parasteatoda tepidariorum, assembly GCF_982258835.1. Taxonomy (NCBI): domain Eukaryota; kingdom Metazoa; phylum Arthropoda; class Arachnida; order Araneae; family Theridiidae; genus Parasteatoda; species Parasteatoda tepidariorum. The sequence continues at coordinate 47,913,505 of NC_141765.1, read as the reverse complement.
CGAAACTACGGGAATTGGAGCTTTATCATCCTCCTCCATACATACCAGACCTAGCCCCACTTAGTACCTCTTGTTTCTTAATTTGGAAAATTTTTCTTACGAAAACAATTTAATTTAGACAAGATTGAAAAACTTGTTTTCTGGAAGTCTAATAAATTCGGTTCGTCAAGTCTTTATGCCGGAACAACCTACCTGCTACTTAAATAACAAGAACTTAACGACAATATGATTGTGCATACTTTAATGAATTAAATATTTCCTTATATTTGTAAGTTATCTATCAACGATTTCTTTTTTTAAACAACACTATTATACTTTAAAATAAATACCTATATTTGTGTGTTAGAAATCATGAAAACTTTAAATTTACTTATAGTTTACTTTGATATTTTCTATATTTTGATATTTTTACTTTCATATTTTTACTTTGATATTTTCTATATTTTGATATTTTTACTTTCATATTTTTACTTTAATACTTACTTTTTACTTTGATACTTGAACTTTAATGCATAATTTTAGCCTCAATATTTTAACTTTAATACTTATTGTTTTACTTTAATATTTCATTTACTTATTTGTATTTTACATTTATCATAAAATGTCTAACCTTATCGACAGTAAAACCTATTTTTTTGTTTATGCAATAAGAATAGAAGCATATATTGAATGAGATATCAAATACTTTTGCTAAGATTAAAAAAAGAAAATAGAAAGTTTCATATTATCCTCAATTAATGGCCTATCATATTTCAGCTTAACATAAACATAAATGCCGTTTTCACTAAAAGAACACAGAAGTGCTTTTCCACAAACAATGATAAAATAATGTAGTTTGCTCTGCACATTTTTTTCTTAACCATACAAGATGAGAATATATTCGATATTGAGATTTCACGTCTAGGCGAGGAAAATTATATTCATATATACTTTACCTTAATATTTTCTTTACTTTGATATTTTTACTGTAATATTTTTAACTTAATACTCGCTTTTTGCCTTAATATTTTCTGCATGATATTTTATCAGGAAATATCTAACAAAATCGGAAGTAAAACTTATTTTCTTGTTTATGTAGGAAGAATATCGATATATGTTGAATAAGTTATCAAAAAACTTTTGCTAAGAGAAAATAGAAAGTTTCATATTATCCTCAATTAATGGCCCATCATATTTCAGCTTATCATAAACGTAAATGCCACTTTACTAAAAGAACACAAAAGTGCTTTACCACATACAATGATAAAATGATGTGGTTTGCTCAGCATATTTTTCTCTTAGCCCTGTAAGTCAAGAATATGTTCGGTATTGAGATTCCCCGTCTAGACTGGGAGATTAAAAAAGAAAAATCTGAAGCATGCACAAATTTATAAGTAATGACATCATAATAAGTTTTTGTTTCTTTAAATTCATGGCGAAAATGATGCAATTCACATTCATAATAAAATATGATAGAATATTCTAAAAAAATAAAAAATAAAAAGTCAACTGTTACACGAATAGTATTACGTTGTTAGAAATTTTAGAGAATGTTGAACCCTAATTTGCTGAATCCTTAAGATGGTATTTGGTTTAATCATATTACCGTACTTCTTAAACTTAATCACGTAGTACTATGAGTCAACTTGTACAAAAACATGTTCCAATTTAATACTTTATTAAGCATAGCATGAAGAAAATTCGCACATTATTAGGGTTTGCAGGGTATCGATATTATGGTTTAAGGTTGATCCAATATTTGAGAGCACATCAAAAAAATAAAGTATATTTTTATGATTAGATTAGTTAAGAACTAAATATCAAAATTTTTCTCGTAAAACTTTTTATATTATTTAATTGACCACGTATTAAAAAAGAAAATGTCATGCATATTTAAAAATAAATATTTTATTTCAAGTATTTAAAATTTTCTTACCTTCTGTGCAAACAAAAAAGATGTTTTTTTAAAGTTGGATTCAAGGCATTTGAATTTCATATACAATTCCAGTCATCAGGGAATTTTTCTGCAAGCAAAAATACTTTATTTATATATTGTGTCTGTTAAATGGTTTGTATTTTTTTCACAAGGAAAATTTAACACAGGCTCATTTTCACATTCATATACTTTTTTCTGAATATTTCAAATATTTTTGTAACATTCTTTTTATTTGTTAACTGTGATGGATTTATTTTAAATAGTGTAATATTTTAAACTCCTTTTTTGATTTTAAGCTGTGCTGTTTTAAGTTAATAGAACAACTTTATACCCCAATCGCCTAATATTACAATATTTAAATATTAACTGCATTTTAAGTATTAAAATTTTTAAAATTTTTTTTTTAAATGAAGTTTTGATTATGGCAGTACTTAGATCACATGTTATAGTCTAAAATTTACTTCGAAAGGTTTCTTTTTCATTTCAAATTTTATTTAAATTTCCTAGTGTCATGACATTGTAGGCGTTACATATTTAAAAGCTTTTTAATTTTATTTATTTTAATGATTTATTTTTAATCCTTTGATTGCTTCCTCAATAAAAATTTCCATTGAATATTCTTATTAAAGAAATAACTGAACTAATGAAAATCAAAATAATGAAAATCAAATTGAAGCGGTCGATGTTAATAGGAGATACATTTTTAGGAGAATAATATTTTGTTGGTATTGGAATATCAATCACCGATTATCAAATACCGAGTAATTTTCCGGACTGTCTAAACAGGGGAATCTAACAATTGGAGAGCAATTAAAATAATCTTTCCACAATTGACACAGTTTTTTTGGTTTTGATTTAAAGTGCAGATTTTTTGCATACCCTCTTTTGACATTAACCGCTTCAATTCTATACGTAGATATTCCATCATTAACTTACCAACACATTAACATAAATATTTAATACATAAATATTTGAGACAAGCTTTTAAAAATTCGTAATATCCTTAAAGATTTATCTTCAGCCAAATAAATTGAAATTTTAAATTTTTTTTAATAGTAATTATACTGTTTTTAGTAAGTCTAATTAATTTAATAAAAATTAATTGGATCCATGTATTTTCGACTACTGTTTTTCTGTGATCCATAAACTTCAAAACCCAAGAAATAGTGAAAATTTTCAATAGACATTTCACGATTAAAGATTTCTCCATTAACAAGAATCATCATTATACGCGGAGAAAAAAAAATTCGGGTAAGATTGTCGTACTCTATGGTAATGACATTTCTGGCAAAAAACATACAAGCATACAAATCATAATTCTGGATAATAAAATCAAATATACGGTATTTAAACCATCCATTTGTTAATTTTCCGATCATATGGTAATGGTTTACACAAAATTCTGGTTTTCAAAATTACAGTACTTATAACTACATTTTTAGTAAGAAATACAAAACTGAAAAGTAAATTTAACAGAATAAATGATTTTTATACCATTCTCAAAAATATCATCAAAAATTACAGAATTTCACCACATTTACTTAATTTGATCCAACATTATAAAATCCTATTTTATTATTTTTTTAAACAAAAATCATTACCAAAGAGCTTTGGTAAAAACTACCGAGTTTGCGGTTTTTCCATAGAGACAGAAAGACGGTAGATTTCATTTTCCGGTAGCCTTAACTACATATTTTTTTTCAGTGTAGAAGCATACATAGTGAAAATTTCAGATTCATATTATTTACGTAATATTATTTATTACGTTATATTATTTATTATATAACTATCCAACTAGCAAAATCTGAAGTTATTTAAGTAACGTGTTGATTAAGACCGATTTCACTGTTGCAAATAAGTACTTTTACATTCTAGTAAAATAATGTTATCAGCTGAAATTAAAATATTAGATTGATAAAAAAGTGTATAGTGACTCGGAACCAGTGACTCTATACCAAGTTTAAGAAAAACCTTTTAGAAAGGGCCTCTGCTACACTGTTAGAAATTTCTCAAAAAGATGGCTAAACAACAATTTGTTTTACCATATTCAAACAAGACAATCGAATAACCATAAATAGATTTTTAATTTAGACTGCTAGTTGTGAGAAAAACTATTTATTAATTACCTTTACCTAATATGGTTAAACAACGCCAAATATATCCACCTAATAAAGGAACTTAGTTCTTCGCAGATGGGTACATAGCTGAGAGGGCTAATCTGTCAATTTCTCAACCGACAGAACGTGGGTTTGAGTCCCAGCATTGACGCTACAATATTTCTTCAATTCCCTTTTCCATAGAGAGGACCCTGCACTCCTCAATTTGTGACCCTAGGCTATTGGAAAACGGTACTCTCATTGACGCGTAGATGCACCATAAAACTGCAGAACTAACTCCAATATCCAGTTAAATTTCATTTTTACGGTTTTGAAACCATGCTAGGTGTAAATGGTTTAAAAAAATCCGTTTAGTTTTGTGTTTATTAGTTTTTAACTATACTAGCTGCAAATGGTTTCAAAATCGTAAGGTAAAAAAATTTTCTTTACCGTAAACTTTATGGTTAATTGGATGGACAGACTAGTTAGTTAATTGGATGGACAACCAGTTACTTTACCATAATTTTAGAATGAAAATTCTAAGATTGTTACCTTAATCTACTGTTTAAATATTCTCATCGCTAGTAGTTTAATCAAACGACTAAAAATTAAGAATTAAATATAAGAAAATGAATACAGTTTTTTAAAAAAAAGCAGACTTTTATTTTAAAATATTTTTATATGTTGGTTGACATAAGCTATTTACATTTCTTTGGTTAATAAACAGGTTATTAATGGAAATTGTAATTTTACAGTTACTTTTCTGTTATTTACTGTTAATTTATCGGAAAGAGAAGCAACTAAACAAATTTTTCTCCGATTGGTTTCGTACCTGATAAAACTTGCATTATAACATCCAAATCAAATCAGATATTTTTTTTCCCGATAGTAGAAAATAGATTATGGATTCAACGTCATTTAAATATTCTGGTGCACTTCTTTCATCGCATTTTCAATTCAAAAGAAACTTTTCCAATGGCCTAAATTTTTTGTTACAAAACAAAACAAAGAGGAAAGAAAAAAAAAACTATACAAAATACTTTATATTAAAATACAAAAATCTAGGAGCAGCAACATTTTAGTCCTGAAAACCCTTTTCTAACAATCGAAATGCTAAACAAAAATTAAAACAAAACATAGCATATTAGATTACATTAAATGATTGCAAGAAGAAATGTTATAAACATTTAGGTAGCAAACAAACAAACATTTAGGTAACAAAGGTAGCAATTTCATGTGATGCATCGGGAAATGTAGAAAATGAGCCACAGTATAAATATGTCATATTGTATAAATATGACATGCATCATAACAAATGTTTTTTTAATCATACGTATAAAAAATATGCGCTCTATTAATAATGAATAACAACAATAATAAATAACAACATAAAAGCACAGTCAACACTTTGAAAATACTCCCATCTGCACGCAAGCTTTATTCATCTTCTCAAGACAGGTGAGTAATAAATTAACTATTAAATTTACCTATTTACTTAATTGATTTCTGAAAAAAGATCTATTTGTATTTTAATTACTAATTTGCTTAAATGCTATTAAAATGCAACATATAAGAGTAACTGTTTCACCCTACAGATGAAATACAGTAGTTTTTAAAATAAAAGTTAAGCTATGAAGAAAGTTATTTTTTGATGTCAGTATTATCAATTTAACAATACTTTAAAATAGAACCAGCTAATACAGAAGAGAGGTAATGTGAGATCGAGATTTTAATACATCAGCTTCTTAGTTTAGAAAGTAATTATGTAAAAAAAGAGCTTTATGCAAACGATGGATACGACAGGTAACTTTCTTGTCTGTAATAGCTGAGGATTAAAAATTCTCGTCGGAGTTGTAATAGCGTTTAGTTAATTAAGTTTTACAAAATGTTCAATAAATCCAGGTATTTTGTTTTTTACCTTTAGTTGAAACAACGTAAAAAGCTGTTCTTGATATTGTTTACGGTGTTTTTTAGGTTCCCACCCAAAAATTTAATAAATGTTTAAAGAAATTTCGTAGTAAATAAACTAAAAGAAGCTGAATAGAGTAGAACACACTTAAAAATAAATTAATTTTAAGAATTAAAAAAAAAAATTTTTTTTCTGAAAAAAGCTTTTTTTTTTAAATTGATTGATAAGCTAAAGACTCTTTGACCCATCCTTTCAATGTTTTAAAAATAATATTTAAAGAAATAGTTACTCCGAAAGATATATTGATATTATTGTTAACAGTAGACTTTGTCTAATTAAAATATAAAATATAGGGACTGAATAAAAGTTTCAAAAGCTTATCCTTCTTTTATGAAGTCATGATTTCATTTCAATTGTTTTATTTAAGTTTGTTGCGGAATTGCAAATCTGTGAAGCAAAAATTCTTTTATCTTTTTTTAAACGATTTACTTGCTAAAAATTATCGAGAAGATACATTTTTCAAATAGATTACAGCAGCCGTCCGTTAAAATAACTAAAAAACAAGATAACAATTACTAAAACACAAAATAATTTAGAAAAGGGCTTAAAAATATTTGCAAAGTTGACAAAAATTGTTGAATTCCTTTGTAAAAGCGAGAGAAAGTGAAATATTTTCTACGATATAAAAATTATGTAATGTGATTATACTTAAAATCATAGTGGAGTACAGAATAAATTCCATATGGGACAGAAAGAATTATGCTAAAGAAACAGCTAAGGATAGTTTGCATTTCATTTAATTTTTTTAATTTCCCATAAAGTCAGAAATACGGTAAATGTTACCATTTTATGATAGTTTTGATCATACTTTTTTTTTTCAGCAAAATAAATATCCTTAAATTAAGACTATAGCTACTATTTATTTAAGAATATTCAGTTATGAATTATGATTATGAACTATGATTTTTCAGATGATTAACCACTTTGTTGGGTATGAAATATTATTAAAATAAATATTAATACTCATGCTTAAAATTACTTATTATTTATAATTTGAAATGTCATTTTAGATTTCAAAAAATAAACTTTAATGGATTAATTTCAGATTTTGAGAATTATTAAAAAATTAATTCTTCAAAGTTATTAAATTCAAATTATTCAAACAATTTAGAAATCTTTAAAAATCATAAAAGGTCACCTCTGTTCTAATAGTCTTATAGAAATGTGTAAATATAGAGATGTTATAGAAATATGTAAAAATGCATTAATTTAAAGAATACTAAGTATTTAAACAAATGGCTTGCTCTTTATCAAAGGTACTGTAAAACTGAAATGTTTTTGATAAGAAACGTTCACATTGTTAAAAAATAATTTAATAATTTGTTTATTGTTTAAGACGAAAAAAGAATTTATTCTTAAAATGGCCTCAGGTCGAAAAATGCATTATTTTCTAAAAAAAAGACTATTATATAACTATTTGTTCTAGAACATTTGATTATACTAGAAAAATCCGAATACTGCTCGACCTTCAATCAAATTCTGAAATATATTCATTTCATAATTTTATAATTTTGATTAATGTACGGAATACTAAAACGCGCAATATTAACACATTCAAATTAAAAGAAAGATCCAAATTATGAAGTGGTCTTTAATTTTAGCCACAAATTTGAAATTTGATAATTTTGTCATAACTGTCTTAAACAATATTAAGCTGCTTTAACTACCGGGGTTAAAAAATTCGAAAGATCCTGACTATTTGGGAAATATTTTCCAGATTCTGGATTCCCTCACACTTTGAGGGTCAAGAATCCTTCGAAAAAAAGGCATTTTTATTCATAGGAAGAACATTTTTGAGTTTGATTTCATAATTTAAAACATTGCTAGCATAAATTAAGTAGTATATTTCAGATTGGCCCTCAAGTTATTGAGGTTGAGTATTTTTTTGTAAAAATCTAATCAATAGATTTTCAGGATGCTCACTTTTATTATTGAGCACTATTCATATATTTTATACTATTGCACATAAGAAATTTTATGCGGAAGTATGCATTTTGATGGAAAATTAATCATTATCTCTTCATTAGCACTGTCAAGAAACCTGAAAACCAATAACTATGTCTTAGTAGCTTTTTTACTATTTTCCAAACTAATTGCATTTTGGGTCATTGCATTTGTTAAAAAATAGCTTGCAAATTAATAACTTAATTGCTTTGATCATTCGATCAAATGTGTTAATAATTGCATATTTAGTTTCACTTGACATTCATAAGTGTGTATCTACCGTGCATACGAGTGCATACATATGTAACATATGTACTCATGGTGGGGTCCTGCCGATTTAACTCATATAAATTGTGTACGTTGGCATGCTTCTCGAAAATACGCACCATTTCTTTCCAAGTAATATTTTAGGAATGCTACATAAATAATCCTTTTATTTTATTTATTTCAAATAAATTCACTAAGTATGGTCAAAACTAACGAAATATTGAGAAATTTACTGCGTTTCTGGCTCTATGGGAACACCAAAAGGCACAGTTATTTTTACCAAAACACTTTGGTAACGATGTTTCGGTAAAATGAGCAATAAAATATGGTTTTTATTACCATGCTGTTTGGTAGTAAATGTGGTAAAATATAGTAATTTCAAACATAAGTCGGTAACTTTAACATTTCTAGTATAGTTCGGAATGACGCAAAAATGTTCAAATTGATAACTTATATTTGATTTAGTAAACACTTGCTAACTCTTCGTTTATCGGCAGTTAATTTATTTTACGAAAGATATAAGTTAACATCTACCAACCTTTAGAATTGTAAAAAATATTCATTCGTAAATGTACAAATACCTAGACAAGGCTAAACTATATCTGTAGCTAAACTATTATGAATCAGAGTTGCCTCGCCAACCTAAAATGGAAGAGCAGAGGTAGCGGTTTTGAATCAAACTGCGACCTTGGATGCGTCTATTTATTGATATTTAATTATTTGTATTTAATTATTTATTTATATTTATTTATATTTATTTATATTCATTTATATTTATTTATATTTATTTATATTTATTTATATTTATTTATATTTATTTATATTTATTTATTTATATTTATTTATTTACATTTATTTATTTATATTTATTTATTTATTTATTTATATTTATTTATTTATATTTATTTATTTATATTTATTTATTTATATTTATTTAGTGCTACGGACACATACGCAGGCTTGTGTGCTCATTACAAAATTCGGTTTGTATGCCCTTGTTAATTTGAAATACTGATAGCATAAGACAGAAAAAGACATCACAGATATACATCCGGATCAAGGTAGGATTCGAATCCGTTACTTCCACGTTATAATTGATGCATCTTTGTATTGCATTTCTCTAATTTGAGCAATCTACTAAGTAATTTGCCTTGGGTTTACAAACAATGTTTTGTAATGAGCACACAAGCTGTCAAATAAATGTATTTAAATAAAAAATAAATTTGTTTTACAGATATAATGGAGACTCGTGTATTCATTTTAAAAAATGCATTGTAAACTCTTACCAATTTGAAGAACAGATAGCACAAAAATTATTAAAAACAGCACAAAGATACTGAACCAGCAACATTTCAGAACGTTCAGAGGAAGGATATAACACCCTGCTTCAATAAAGGCACTAATAATATATGGTTGTATTATATATATGGTCAGTATTGCAGTTCCGCTAACCGCTCTGACGTATAGATGTAATGTTTTCGAATCCCGCTATAACGCTTGCTGTATATTCTATGTGTCTTTCCCAAAATTGTCTTATGTGTTTTTCAAATTGATACGAGTCTTTAAACCGTCCTTTATATTTGGTTCTAGAAGTGTCTCTTGCAGTTTTTATGACATCCTTCTTTAAAATAAATAAGAAATAAATCTTGAAAAAATTTACAAAGAAACTCAGATCTATGTGAGATTTAAAATCCCACTAAATTCACTAAAGAAATATAAAACGGTCACCATAAATTGATATATCTAAGCTGAAAATAGTTTAATAAATCTTTAAAATAGTTTAAATAAGCATTTGAAGCCATCATTCATGTCCTTTTTTCCCCTGTTATAATTGAGAAATTATTTTCGAATAAGAAATAATTAACAGTTACTTTACTCCTATTAACCATTTAAATAAATCACCCTTTTAAATTAGTTATAGAAGTTTAAACAGATAATTTCTCTTCTGTTTTGTGTACAATGCGTTATGTTTTCATCAGTTATAGTGTTAATAATGTTAATTACCTATGAACTAAAAGTTTCATAGTTGCTTAAGTTTACAAAAGAGTTTTATAAAAGTTAATCATTGAAGTCTTAGATTTAAGAATATATATTTATGGTAAGGCATGTGAAAATTTGGAAATCTTTAAATGCGTTTGTTATGGTTTATCCGTTAGCTTTGAAACTTATTAAATGTCACATTATATTATATAATGTCACATATTCATTCCTACTTTGTTCGCCACAAAAAAAACATATTTTTAATACTTTCGTGGTATGTGTAACAAAATTCGATTTCATTTTTTGTGGAAAGATATTTTTTTGATGTTGATGGATCGTTTACAGAATGTTTTCGACCATTTTATTTATGAGCATTCGTTTTTTTTATTAAATTTGGCTTTTCAACAGGTCTGCGTGACTTTATGATATATTATTGGTAGAACTCCATATGTCGTTATAAAAAAGTTTATGTTTTTGGAGCTTTAGCGATGGTAGGTAATCTTTAGTCAAATTATTTTAGAAATGTTTTAATACTTTTCATATTACCTTTAGTGCGAAAGCGATTGTTAACGAAATCTATATTTTTTAGATCATGTTTTGATAATGGAGATGAAGTTCGTAATAAAAAAATGTTTGAGTTTAATCTATGATCATAATAATGCTAGTAAAGAGTTTAAACTTTTATTAAACTAAACAGGTTTTTTATTCGTTTAATAATTCCTCTATGACACTGCAGTATACTATCTGAACAAAGTTTAAAATAAGGAAAAGAAAATATTTGAAATAAAGTTTGGAACTGCGAAAAAGAATTTTTCTCGGATGTTCGTGTTAGTTTTGGGATAGTTAGAGACACTTTTTTGAAAGGTGACACCTTTTAAAATCAAACTCTTCCTTAGTATTGTTTCCAGATGCGTACTTCAAAAGTGTATAGAATTTTCACTGGATAACACTACTCTACACAGGAACATTTAGTAGCCTAAAAGTAAATTTTGGTGTTTTTTTCATAAAAAAGCGATTTAAAAATGTAGGTCTACATATTGCCTAACAATCATTCATATACTTTAAACATATTAAGCGAAATAGTCTTTTTCAGGAGCATCACAATTTAAATTCTGAAAAATAAATAACTGTAACAATATTTATTTTTTAAAAGGCTTTTTACAAAAAAATGCCTTTTAGAATTTTTCCTGAAAAGCTGAAGAAAGCTATACAATAGAAGATTTCGCTATGACAAGAATGCTTTGTTAAATAATAAAAACAACTGAGCTCCATCAAAATTCCAAACAACTATCAAAATGAGAATTTTAGAATTTTTTATAAGACTTAAAAATATATATGACATTTGTAATGGTTCTATTGTTGCGCTAAGGAATGTTCTTTGCATTATTTAAAATTATTTTTAAATATCATAAAGGAATTCGTTAAAGCCATTATTCATAATATAAATTTCAATTCCCTCTTTTTTAGATCGAACTCTCTGTAAATTCAAATATTGATAGAAACTTAATTGTAATGTTTTTTAAGTTTTAATATTTTATATTACATTCCTCTAAATAAACTTTAAGCTTGTGTTATCTAGATAATTTTAATTTCGTTGGAATGTATATCATACTTTAAACTTTTTCCATCATAAACAAAGCAAAAGTAAAAAAAAAGTTGGCAAAACGACTCATTTTACAAAAACAATTTTTTAAACTTCGGAATTCAGCAAATATTTAAAGTAGTTTCATAAAGATTAAAGAAATAAAACTCAAATATTAGTTTTGCTTAAAAATAGTTTTTTCTTACTATTATATAAAGCTTACTTTGTTTGAAAAAGTTTCACCAAAAACCAACTCCCGAACACAATTATCATGGACTGCTGCACTTAATTTTTGAAGTAGACAAAAGACAAGATTTTGTGTTAATGTTGAATTCAAATTCTTGCCTTAGAAGCGTAATTTTGATTAAAATAAACATCGTTTTTTACGTGCTTAGTTTGTTGCGTATATAAGTTTCTCAACAATTTTGAATAATATTTTAAAACATTGGAAAAAATCTTTTCTTCTTCATTCCTCAAATAAATCTTTTGTGTTTCATTATTTATTACACTTGTTAAAATAACTAGTTTATTCCACTAGTTAAAATTACTAGTTTATTCTCCTAGTTTACGAATAAACAATAAAACCTCATTTTTACTTTTTGTGTTAAACCTATACTAATGAGTTCAGAATTATTTTTAACTCATAATTCTTGATATTGCATTGAAATATTGCGTTGAAAAACGAATTCAAACATTATCATTACAGTTTCTTACTAAAATTTTGCTGCGTAAAAATAGTAAGTTAGAGGGGTCAGCAATATGAAGATCAGGAAAAAAAAAATGATTCAAAATATGTATGAAAATTATAAGAGAAAATTGTTGTGTAATGGAAATTTTTGTACCTTTCAAACAATTACAAAGATTGCAGATTTTAAAGAAATGTAGTTTTTAACGTCCGAAAAAAAGTTTTAAGGTTATAGAAAAATAAAATGAAGATATTGAAAACATCATTTTCTGTATGATAGGATCTTCTTAGTAAAAGAAAACTAAGCATTAAATATAGAAATTTCACTCAAAATATTATTATCAAAACCTTACGTAAATGAAAGAAAGGACTCAATATTTCTGAGACTAATAGATAACTATTAATTAAATCTTAACGTCACTATTTACATTGATTAGTTACTTGTTTGGCTCGCATTTTACTCTGAGAAAAAAAAATTTTGGTCAAAACTGCCAAAATATAGTAAAATTTACCGTGTTTCTGGATCGATGGAAACACAAAAAAAAAAAAAAAAAAAAAATCTCGGTAATTTTTACCGAAGCAGTTTGGTAATGATTATGGTAAAATTAACTAGAAAATATTGTTTTACATTGCTAGAAATGTCTCGGAAAAAATTGTTAAATAGCAATTTATTTGTTATTTTACCATTTTCAATCAAAACAGTGAAATAACCATAAATAAGATGGTATTCAAACTGTTAACTAAGCGAAAAACCGTTTATTGACTGCTTTCACCTAATACGGATAAACGACCAGAATTTTATCGTACCAACTAAGTCTATCTAATGAAGCTAATTAATTCCCTGCAGCTGGGTACATATTATAGGTAAGTGGGCTATCCTGTCACTCTCAAAACCGACAGAACTGGTGTTCGAGCCCCAACGTTCACACCACAATATTTCCTCCATTCTCTTCAACACATGAATAGTTTCAGATGTCCTACACTTTGTAATGCCCATTACCAAACGAAAAGCCACTACCATTCAGTTAACTTTTTTTAATGGTTTTGAAACTATACTGGTTGTAAATAGTTGAAAACCGTATTGTTTTGTACTCATGGTTTTATAACCATACTAGTTGTAAACCGTAAAGGTATAAATATTCTTTACTGCAAACTTTAAGGTTAATTGTATGTACAGACTGCTGCCGGTCACTTTACAATAATTTCAAAATAAAAATTTAAACATTGTATAATTCGTGATAAAATTTAGTAAATGTGGTAAAATGTATCTTAGAGCTTGGCATAAAAACCATTTATTTAGTTAAATTTACTCTTCAGTTTCATTTTTTTAAAACTAAACGTGTAGTAATACGAACTATGAATTTGAAAATCAGAATTTCCGGTAAATCGTAACCATATGAACGGAAAAATTAACAAATGAATGGCACAAATACCGTATATTTTGGTTTTGTTAATCAGAATTATGATCTATCTTCTTTACTAGAAATGTTATTATCATACTGTACAGTAATTTTACCAGAATATTTTCCCCCACGTAAGCCAATGTATTTAATTCTTCTTCCGATGTAGTCTTCAAACATTTTAAAGATGTTTACCAGATTTTGAAGCCTTTCAATATAATTTTTGAAATTGTTTTATTTATCATTTGTTGAAACCTATATTCATATCGGTTCCTAATTTTTTTTCTCAAAATTCTTAATCTCACAGTTATTACTTTCAAAGAATATTTTAAAAAAACTATAAAACTATGGTAGAAAATAGTTTGAAGTAATCATAGCTATTTTATATAACTAACTTAGAAATCATATTTCAAATTAATTAATAAAATTTGAGAATTGAGAGAAGTATATAACATATCTTTATACATCGTAATCCACCTCCAAATGCAATCTAATAAAAATTTAAAAAATAATAAAAAATTCTAAGTAAAAAGACATTTTAATTAATTTGAATTGATACAATTTATAAATCTTCATTCTGATTATTTGTTTGATTTATCATAATTGAAGCCAGTTAATTTTGTTTTATAAAAAATATTTATATTGTTGATAGTGTTATAAAATAGAAAAATAAAACGGAATGGATACGTTTTGAATCTAAGATTTATTCCTTTTATGTATTAGTTGTTGCTGTAACATGATTAGTAGGTTCTGTAGTCTAATTTGAGTTAGAACAGCTTGAGTCATGAATGTTGTATTTCAGTAGTTAAAAAATATTCAAGACCATCAAAGCAGAAATAAATAAATATAAATTACGTTTTTCAGACTTCACATGAAATAATCAGAAAGGAAACATAAATACCAGAAAGCACGTAAACTTAGTGTGAGAATTTTCTGTGTCAGAAAAAATTTCATTTGCCCTAGATGACTTTTTTCCTTTCCAAATCGCAAGCAATGCAATTTTTATGCCATCTTAGAAAGAGTTTGGGTGGATAAATTTTTGACCGAGTGATCATAAAATGACCTGAATATTTTATACTTTTTTTCTCTGCTCAAAGTTGATTTCGAAATGAAAAAAATTGTTCTGTTCCAAGAAAGTTAGTCTCTAAGTATATTATTTCACAAAAAAAAAAGAAATATTTAAAAAAAAATCCTCCATTTGAAGGAGGTGAAAATATATCCATTCGGTAGGTTGGGCATTAGTTGCTTCAGGGTACATAACCGCAGTGCTTTTTTACATTTCTACTCTAAACAACAACATCAGAAAAAATTATTCACCTGCGCATTTTGTAGGTTAAAAAAGTATGTAAGTACTTCTACTTTCAAAACTCATTTTTTAGTTCTTAATTATTTAGCTGCCTAAATAAGCTATATTTGTTTGGTAAAAAACTAAAAAAAAAACTCTTCAATTCTTATGATTGTACTTCTTGAAATTGTTCAACATTTAAAGAAACTTTCTGGTTGAAAAATTATGTTTAATTATTTCTGCCTGGTACACCGAAGTAAGCATTTATGTAAAAAAAACACGAGGCTGAGTTCTGTATGAATTTCGTAAGACTGTTTGTTTGAATCTATAGAAAATGAAATATAGTACGAAAAAAGGGGAAAAAGAAATATTTTGAAAGAAATATTGCTCTGTATAGAAGTTTTAAAGCAAGTCGATCTTTAGCAGTAAATTATTCGAAAAAATTCCTTATTTCAGGACAGTACACAAAGAGTACACACTAGAGTATATGCATTTACAATGCATATACAATGCTTACAATGGTGAATTTTCTTATCTCATATTTTAGATACATTATCTATACTAAAGTTTCTATCAAAAAATAGTAAGTGCATTTCAGACATCCATGTATTTGAATTACTGTCAATATATGCAATTACTCCAAATTTTTCTAAGAACCTTTGCACAAATAATGTTGAAATTAATACACAAATATTGCTGAAATTGATTGAGAATTTATTTTAATTTCTTTCTCACTTTATAGCTGAAAAATTGAACAATATATTGCTTGATATAATATTTTTTGGAGTTCATATTTCAATAAGAAAAAGAAAACGCTTTGATCAATGCGAATCAGAAAAATACATTTCATGCCATTTTCTGATTAATGCGTCCAAGAAAATCAATTACTTGTGAAAGTTTAATCGAAGATATGAATTGTAGATAGCTTTATTTTTTAATGTTAAATAGTTTTATGTAAACCGAATCAACTCTTCAAGAGATTTTAATTTCACATTCAGACAAAATGTTTAAAACTATAATTATAGAACTTTCTTCGTCGTAACTATAATAAGCTTGCGATGATCATCATAGTGTTTTCTCATGCATATGAATTATGCATTAATTTTTTGTGCAGTAAGTCTGGCACGCATAGGGCTTGGTTTTTATAATTATTTTATTGTCATTTAATTTTTTTAATGTTTAGTTCCATTATAAGAGTGTCGGTTTTGTCATGTAGAGATAATTTTGCTTGTTCGACATTATTTTTTTCGGAACTTCATTTTAATTTTACAACGAATAAAAATGTTGGTTTAAATACTGCATTCCTTTAACGACTCAGGTAACTAGCACTTCTCGTTTCATTATATTTTTTTTGTTTAGTAGAAATTATTTACTCTTTTAGGTTTAAATAACCAAATATAACCCCAAAAGTTTAAAGCATTTTTAAAAATCTTAATATCTACTCTTTAAGGATTACTTTTATTCAGTAATATACTTGTATTAAGCAACATAAGTTTTCAATTGGTTTTCAAAGTGTGTATTGAAAACAAAGTATTGAGAACTTACAAGATTTACGCATATATATATATAACAATTTACCCACTTTTTTAAAATTAAAATAATATATTTTTTTAGAAAAAGGTTGGAAAATATAAAGAAAGTTTTGTACGCTTTTAGTATCCCTTAATATTTTTAAAATAAATAATAAAAAACAAATGGGTAACAATTAAATAAGGGCAAGTATAAAAATGTAATGATTAACTGAGAAAAAAAGCATGACCAAAACTACCAGAATATATTAAAATTTACCTCGTTTCTGGCGCTATGGGAACAGCAAAAATCTTTTTACCGACACGCTTTGGTAATGATTTTGGGAAAATTAACAATAAAATATGGTTTCATATCAGGGGATAAAATTCGGTGAATATGGCAAAATTTGATAATTTTATCATAATACCTTAGAGCATAAAATAATACATAAATACATAAAATCAGCTTATTCTGTTAAATTTTCTTTTCAATTTTGTATTTTTTACTAAATGTGTGGTAATAAGTACTATAATTTTGAAAACTAAATTTTCTGGTAACTTGTTAACATATGAGCGGAAAAACTACCAAATGAATGATTTAGATATCGTATATTTTGGATTTATCAACTAGAATTATGTTTATTTATTTTTTACCTAAAGTATCATTTCCAAACACTACAGTAAATTTACCATAATTTTTTCCTTCATGCGAAAAAAAATAGCAGCTCTGCCGATACAAAACAAGTTTAGCATTCAGCTCTAGCATATTAGTATACCATAGATATACCATAGAACTAGTATATTTCTTGAGCGTATTATATTGAATGCAACATAATGCATTAAGAAAAATTACTAATTTTATGTTAAATTTAAAGAGCAGCCAGTTCCACTTATCCTCATGAGTAAATAAATAATTAAGCTGGTGACTTCTTGCTGAGCTATATTTCGTCACGAGTAAATCCAATTACTTTTGATTGAAATACAACCGAACTCTACTAAGACATTTTTTTAAAGTACACATATTTATATTCATTTGGGAATCGGAAGAGCTGAATGTTTCTTTTAGCTAGGGGGAGATTGATGTAAAACTTAGTTTAAAATGTTTATAATTGTTATTTTCTGAAAACTCAGTAATTTTTACCCATAAACAGATAGACAAAACAAAAACACGGACTATTATACACCGAAGATCCATTACATTATAACCACCCTCCATCTATAACAATGGACTC
The DNA here is from genome assembly GCF_982258835.1 of Parasteatoda tepidariorum. Classification (NCBI taxonomy): domain Eukaryota; kingdom Metazoa; phylum Arthropoda; class Arachnida; order Araneae; family Theridiidae; genus Parasteatoda; species Parasteatoda tepidariorum. The sequence continues at coordinate 47,895,642 of NC_141765.1, read as the reverse complement.
GCCCAGGTTTTCATGGTTTCTCGCCCAGGAACAATGCATTCATGGGCCACATTAGGACCCATGCTCCTCATAGAACAATACCTGACGTCTGTAAGCTACTTGAACATAGTTGCAGACCAGATTCACCCATTCATGGCAACAGTTTTTTCTGCGGGGGATGGTGTTTACCAACAGTCATGCACCAATGCACCCCGTCATGAGGGTCGAATCGTCATGGATTGGTTCGAGGAACATTCCAATGACTTTCAAATCATGTCTTGACCCCCAAATTCACCTGACCTTAATCCAATAGAGTATTTGTGGTCCTACTTGAAAAACCAAATTCGTGCTGCCACGCTACCCCTTCGCAATGTGAGGGAATTGAAGGACCAGTTGGTGAGAGCTTGGTACCAGATACCTCAGACTACCTATCAGCACCTTGTGGAATCAATGCCACGGCGGGTGCTAGCAGTTTTGAGGGCAAAAGGTGGTCCTACATGTTATTAGCAGGGTGGTCATAATGCAATGACTCTTCAGTATATATATTTATTTATTTTGGAACAAATCGAATCGTTAAGAACTACAAAAAAAACAATAAAGTTTTTGCATCATATCCTCATTCGCTGAGGGCTTAATAAGAAATATGGTTTAAAATTTTCAAATTGTAGTTTTTAGCGTATCCAATATTTCTTTCATATTAACAAATATACTAAACAAAAATATAAATATCTGCATTTTTTTTAATTTTGTGTAAGATTGTGCTATTAAAAACAACACTGGGAAAATATCTTTCTGTTTCATATTAGCTCATTTGTTGGGGCTTATGATGAAATGTTGTTTTAAAAGTTTTGAATTGTAGTTTTGAGCACATTTGATATTTTTAGATGTAAACAGATATACAAAACAGAAACACAAATTTCTCTATTTTCATTTTAGGCAAGATTGTACTATTTAAAATAACACTGAAAGAATAGATTTCAGTTTGATATTAGCCTTATTGGTTAGGGTTTATGATGAAATATTGTTTCAGATTTCTTAAATTGCTGCGACTTTACTAAGAATTATTGTAATTAAAATCTAATTTCAGTGAATAAAAATTTAGCGCTATTTGAAAATCACGTTAAAACACTCTTTCATTTTAAGAAGGAACAATACATTTAAGTAAGATTAGTAGAAAATGTCTTACTCAATTATATCGCTACAAGTATTAAAAAATAAAAATAAAAACTTGTTTACAACGCCCTAATACTTAATTCTTCCTTTTTGTAGATTTTCGTCCAAAGTTTTAATTTTGCAGTTCTCTTTTTCTACAAAACTACTTGTGAAATACTTCACCTTATTTCCAAGTACTACAGTGGAAATAAAGTTTTTCTTTGAGGCTAAGTAGAGCTATTTGAAAGAATTTATTGAGCAATTATGTCGCTGTGATCTTGTGATTCTCCTAGAAACGGTTTCTCCAGTGCTTTATGCAGAAGCTATCTGAATTAAATTTGTTTCTGCAGCATTTCATTAATTTTATTTTCCGTTTCCTTGACGAGTTTATTGCGGATGGGAGTAATTTACTGCATTCGATTAAATTAGAGGTACGGATAAATCTCTTCATTGTTGGCGCAGAGAAGCTCCTGACAGTTGATTACTAACTCTCATTCATTACTATCTTAGAAAGGATTTACTCATAAATAAGAGATTGTGAATGTAATGGCCTCATTGGTAAAGAGTATTGTCTTTAATTCTATACTTAGTTTTATCACTCTTACTTACGTTAGACTTAAGAAAATAAGAGATTTTCTTCCATGTTTATTAGCATTTTCTAGTAACATCAAAAGAATTGTTACAAATGTTTGAATTTAATTTACATAAGCTAGAAACAATTTTACAAATTAAGAACAACTTTAAGAAATATTTTTATTTTATTTTTGACAATGCACAATGTCAAGGGAATTGTAACCCATGATTCATCACCAGTGGCGTTTAATGACTCACTCTCCTGTTCGACATTTCCTTTTACAAATTGATTCTTGACTTTTTCTTTTTAGTTTAGGTAACAAATTTTAGAGGAAATAAAAGCTTGTATTATAATTGCGACCAACTACAACAAAGAGTTAATGGCCGATGGATTGAAAATTAGCAGCAGGGAGCAGAATTCGTATCAACTAGCCACTGCGAAGATTCGTAACTGGGCATTTTATTAGGGGGCAAACGCTCTCGCCCTTTGAGCCACAGTGACTCACACAAGGATATTACTAATTTTCTTTTATAATATAAACTTTTATTAATTAGAAGAATTTTTTAAAATAATTTGCTCGTAATACTAACAAATCACAAGTTAACTTTTCTAATGTACTAAGTTTGCCAGCAACTGTACAAGAAGACAATTAGTTAATTGCGAAATTAGCTATCCATATAACCCTACATTTATATTTTTGAAACTGCGATTATGGTCTTTCATTCCTTCAGAGTTGCTTATAGGAATAAATTGGTTGGTAAAGAGGAAAATAATAACTCGCCAGGTGGAATTAGTTCAAAACAGTTCAATGTAAACTCCTATGCAAAATGATTTTTGATGCATGCGTTGGCTCATTTTTCTGTAGCACGAGTGTTATAAAAAGTGGGTTCGAATATTGATCAAATTATAGGTAGGTAGATACTTTATTAGGTAGGTCTTACTATAGAAGCACAATGGGCTATTGGTGACGGTCTGTGAAACATCTCTAAGGATGATTCGAAGACATGACATCGCGATTTTAATCCTCTGCAGAGGGGATGGCTTGCCTGCTTTGCTAGCCCGACGACCTGCTCGCGAATTCGAGCACTTTAGGGTAGAACAGTTTAACGAGGACAACGCACCCTCGGTCTCTATGCAGGTTGATTAAAGAGGTCAGCAACCCGCTTACTGACAGCAGCCAGTGATGCTTGATTTTCGGTTCTACTGGGCACCGTGTCTTTACGATCAGTCCACTGAGGAACGATCCAATTTGAGCAAATCAATAGTTTCGAGTACGTGTGTGTCGCTGTTCTTTCGCTCGGTTATCTGAATTACGGCTAATGGTGGACATTTTGGAGAATTTTAAATGTGATTTCCATTTATTAAAAGATTTCGAGATTTTTAAGCATTTTTCGTTGAGTTAGACGTTAGCTATCTGCAGCGTCATCTGTAGAAAAGTTTTGGAGCAAAAGCTAAGAATTCAAGGAGAAAATTTTAAACTCTGTTACATGATTTTATTACGAGAATATTTTTTTTAACCTTAGCTGTTCTGCAAATATTAATCCGTTTGTCTAATATAGGACAACCTGTATAATTCAGACATCGCAACTATTTTAAAGATCATCAAATTTACTTAATTAGAGTCTCATAAGTGTAAAGCAATTATAGCATGCATGCAAAGTTTGTTGAGAATCACATGTATCTCTTGGAACTTAGGGAAGAATTTTAACATCGTTACCCAAAGCCATGCAACTCTTCTAAGCTAAACAGAAGGGGTCTGAAATTATGTATCAAAGTTGTTTCGAAATCTTGAGAAAGAGTGCTTCCTTGGCAAGAGGGCAATCCTTTATTATGTGCCCTTTATATATAATTGGTTATTGAGCATAATGCTCTTCAGAGTTAATTAACTGGAGATTATCTGAAATAATTATATTTGCAATTTATTAAATTTTCGTTAGCCTGTTTAAATAAATCTTAGAAGATACAAAGGGTTCTAGAATTATTATTTATATTTCAGCAACGAAGACTTAAATCGACATGTTTAATTTGGACTAAATTATCATTCTTTTTTCATCGATTCGGATATTTAAGCTTGTGATTTGGCTGTTTTTCTTCAAAGCAGTCAAATTACAAGCTTAAATTTACGATTGCAAAAATCTAATTTGACAAAACATTTATACTATTAGAATTTTAATATTTTATTATACAAGTTATTATCCATTTTAATACTGCTTCATTATTTATCACGCTTTTTATGTATTTTTGTGACATTTTAAAACGTAAAAATAGTTTTAGATTACGCAAGCTAAAAATACTGAACTAGCCTACTTATTTGTTAAAAGATAATAAATAATATATCAAAAAATGTTGCTAACAAGCTATATTTTCGGAAACCCAATTTTGTTACCCTTTAGCGAAACAAGCAGTGATCCTAAATTTATGATCCAGAAATGATCCCCATCTGAGAATCTATTTATTCCATAAAAAGTTTTCAGTAAATCAGTGGTAAGCATAACATTTTAAAAAAATATTTAAAAAAGTCTTCAAGCAACTTTTTCTAGACAATAATATAGTTAATAGCATAATATAGTAATTATATAGTTCATAGAAATAAATGCAGTAAACTAGAGAGTAGGAGAATGCATTTTTATTCGATTTTTTTTTTACTTATGGAATATATTATAAAAGAAAATAGTTCTCTGAATCGAAAATGTTTCGAATCCCTTTTATATTTTCAGTTTTAAACTTTAGTTTTGAAATAAAATAGGGCACGTCAAGACGTTTTTTGGACAGCAAATTGTTTTATTTCAACAGCCTGAAAGTTTTACATATGCTAAAATTAATATATTTATTAAAAGAAATACGAACAGAGCCGAGGTGGTTTAGGGGATAGAACCCTCGCGTCCCAATGAGATGACCTGGGTGCGAATCCCAGCGATGGCTGGTGTATACGAATTCCGCATCCGGCACGAACCGACTACAGTGCTGACGTAAAATATCCTCAGTGGTAGATGGATCATGGGTTAGAGTCTCCTTGTCGTCTGACTAACCGTGCGAGGGTTTCGTGGTTTTCCTCTCCATATAATGCAAAGTCCTCCACAAAGGCAAATTTCTGCCAAGACTTAATTCAGGAGTCTCCTGGTTTGGGTTCAAAATTACAAGGTTACGCAGTTGAGCATTGATAATAGTTAACTTAAAATTTTGTCAGTTGTTCAACGACGATTATAAAATAAACATAGGGGAGAGTCGGGTAGCCCCGCCCAGCGGGTACCCCCGCCCACAGTCAATTTCACATGTATAGAATATTTTTTCAAGTCAATGGGCCATCGGACATTAATTGTTGTATTAAAAAAAAGATTATTTTCAAAGTTTCAAGTATTTATGCAGCTGTTAACATGGTGAACAATAGTTTTGAAAATATGTTGAATACAGTAGTCATGAAATTAAGAAAAATTGGTTGAATGTTTCGATTAAACTTCATTTTAATACTAAAAAAATAATTTTTTCTATACATACAGCATTAAAGTATGTAGTCTTAAGTTTAATTTGCACAAAGAAAGAAGTTTGTATGTAAAAAATTGCTCGAGTAATTACAAATTTACAAAAAAATTGGATTTCGGGTAGCCCCGCTCACATGAATGTCGGGTATCACCGCCCAATTTTATTTCGTCGATAAATGCACGATGGCAAATATTATTATTTTATTTCTTCAAACTTGAATGTTATATGCATTTTTATCAACAAATATATGTTTTAATATTATATGAAACACAAATTAAAATATTTAAAAATGAAAAATTAAATATTTTTAAAATGTAATTGATATATCCAAATTAAATTTAATATCAAGAAATCATAAATATTATGATAAGCTATTTGCTTATTTATTTATTTTCACTTATTTATGAACGAATCAATCTACAGAAGCATTTGAATGCAATCAAAATACAAAGTGAATTTGTAATTTTATAAGAAGTATTTTATATTAAGTTTATAAGAAGAGATCAACCAAATAAGTTTATATTGAAAAACAACTATTGTTATTAATTATTGTTACTTAAATTAAATTACTTTCGTTAAATATTTAATATAAATATATATTAATATTATAATAATTAATATACATTAATAATGATAAAAAGTATTACATTTGTTGTTATTAAATGATAGAATTCACTAAAAGTATATGAATATGTAATAAATAAAATAATTTTGTGATAAAAATGATAAATGAGGTTTATCTACTGTCAATACATTGGTCATTCTCATTTACACCTGAAAAAATAGCCAAAAAACACAATTTTTGTAACTGGGCGGGGCTACCCGACACATTTTGAAAAGAGCTGAAAAACATGTTTTCTTAAATTTCTATTTTTTTAAGTTTAACTATTCTTTTTTTGGTTTATTCTTCTTACATTATTTAATTAGATGATAAAACAATAGAAACATACAAAAATGTTGATTATTACTCAGTATTATACAGAAATATAAGCAATACTCCTTAAGTGAGCGGGGCTACCCGACTCTCCCCTATATGAATACATACTTCTCTTACATTTTAACAACTTATCTAAATGAATCTTCATAATATATTTTCATTGTTTATTATTGTCTAAAAATTCTTAAAACAAGCAGAACTAAAATAAATATTAACTTACAAAAATAAAACGATTAAAGAGATACAAAAAACTTTTAGAAAGATTTTAGAAAGATTTACAGAATTAAAACCAAATATTTTATATGAGTTTTCAAGAATTCAACTTCAACAATTTAAATCTGATATAAAAAAAAATACATAAACTGCTTTTAAATTATTCATTTCCGCAACTTCATCTTGAAACTTTTCAAAAACTCTTGATTTTAACAAACAACTAGAAAGTAAATAAAGTAATCTTGAAGAGTAAGGAATTTGAAATTTTTTCACTTTCAAGTTGATTGTCCTCTTGAATTATTCGTTCCTGAGCGGAAATATTATAAACATCATGACTAGGTACTCTTCATTTTGTACATTCATAAAGTAAGAAATAATTAGAAAGGAAAGATTTTTTATTAAGCATTTATTAACATAGGCAGAACAAAATATAGGAAACCTATATTTTTGAAGGGGAATTTCTAGCTTTGATTGCTTTAGGCTTGCAAGGCCTCTTACACTTTTGTGCCCCATGTTTTTGATGCTCCAAGGCATGAATTCTTTAGCAACTTTTTCACTCATTTTTATTGAGTTTTTCATTATTTCTAAATATTGATATTAATTACGACAGACTTTTCGCGTTGTTGATTTATGTTGATAATAAGTTGTGTATGAATGTTATGCTAAATTGGATTTCTACATCACTAATTTGTATTTTTTGCAGCTCTCAACGATGTGTCCAACAGTTTCTAGCGCAATAATGTTTTAATTAAGGAAAATCCGTAGTAGATCTGTTTTTAATTCATACTTATATGTTTTTGGTTCACTATTAGAATTATCTCGGTAAGATTAGTTAAATAGCAAATTAGTTAAATAGCAAAAAAGGAAATACAGCATTCTATTTGAAAATCAATGGGAGTTATAGAAATATGTTTTAATTATATCTTCTATTCCGTTGCAAATTTAAATTTTTTAAACTTCACTACGCAAAGCCTTTCTCTAAACTATAAAGATCAGTAACAAAAAGCTCAAAAACTTATTAAAAGCCATTTTTTCATTCAAAACGAAATCAGTTCTCTTATTGTTTTGCTTTAGGAAAGAAAACCCTAGAGATTATCATAAAATGCATCAATTTTATTATAAAATGTATGAGGTTAATTTTAAATTTTTGGAGGAAATTGACAATTTGTAGTCAACAAAAAAATAAAATATTATTAATTTTTAAATAATAACATTATAAAATAATGATAATAATAAACTAATGATGATAATAAAATAATTATAATAATAAAATAATAACGATAATGAAATAATAATAATAATAATAAGATAATGATAACAATAAAATAATGATAATAATTAAAAAAACGCAGCTACCATGAATAATTTAGGAAAAAATTTCTTATTTCCTATACTACTAATGAAAAAAAGTCAAAGAAGAATGTTTGAAAATCATGTTGGAGGTAGTTCAAGTACAATTAAAATTTTGCTTAAAAACCTTAAAAATAATCTTAAATTTTTTTTTAGATAGAACTTATTTCTTATTGGATTAATAAGATCAGGAAAAAAAAACTGATTGAAAATGTAAAATTAAACCAAAAATTGTGACCATAGAATCAGTATAAAATTTATTCTAAGTGAAGCTAAGAGTATTTGCAGTCTCATAAAAAATATAATTTAATTAAATATTACTATTTTTGCTTATTTTTATTAATATTGAATTTAATATTTATTACCATATGTACGTATATTTTTGTTCATAATACAAATTGCATAAATAAATTACAGTAAATAAAGTAAATTAAACTACAATCATTAGTATTATTCTTATTTTAAAAAATAAACAGGGATGTTATCTTTCTTGTTAACATTTTAGTACACTATTAAAAGTACTCAAATTCAAACTAAGATATAAGAATACGAATTAAAAATTCTGTTTAAATTGAACAGAATAATCCTACTAAATTTAAAACGAAAAGCGTGGATAACTTGGCGAAAAGAAAATTAGCGTTAATTGAGCTATATTTTAGTTTTAGAAGATTAGCAGAATGATCTAGCTTGTAACGCAAGGTGAATTATGGGGACATTTTAAATTTCGTAATCAAATTAAGCTTTCTTAAACAGTTTGTTTCCTTACTTTACTTTTTAAGGAAATATCTTACTATGCTCTAGGTATGCAACAAAAATAAAAGATGGACATATTTTTTGTCTCTTACATTTTAACATTAGATAATATTTAAAGAAATTATGATAAACTGGAAATATTATTAAAATGGATAGTCCTTTTGAGCACAGTGACTGTTTATAAGCAAAAATAATGAAGATTTACAAATCTAAATTTTTTAATGGTTTTGAGAGATTAGTTTGACTGTGCATTATGTAATTATTCTATAAAAGTTTAGTGAGTAATAGTCATGGACTGAGAAAAAAAGTATGGTCGAAACTACCATGATATCATTAAATTTTATAATGAAGTTTCGCGTGTTTCTGGTTCTATGGGAACACCAAAAGATCAGCAATTTTTACCGAGGAGCTTCGGTAATGATTTTGTTTAATTAAATATTAAATACAGTGTTATAATTTGTGACAAAATTTGGTAATTTTATCATGATTCCTTAGAGCATACCATAAAAAATTTTTATTCGCTTAAATTTACTTTTCAGTTTTGTGTTTTTTACTTAATGCTTGATAATAAGAACTATTATTTTGAATATAAGAATTTCTGGTGAAACTTTACCATATGAACAGAAAAATTACCAAATTAATGGCTTTAAATACCAGATATTTTGGGTTTATTACCAAAATTATATTTTTTTACGAGCAATGTTTTTACCATACACTGTTAGAATTTTCATTCTAAAATTATGGTAAAATAACCAGCAGCAGTCTGTCCAACCAATTAACCATAAAAGTTTACGTTAAACAACATTTTTTACCTTTACAGTTTTGAAACCGTTTCAGTTATAAAATCGAATAAAATTCCGTTATAAAACCGAGTATGGTTATAAAATCATGAATACAAAACTATACGATTTTTTTTTAACCATTTAGAACTGGCAAGGTTTCAAAACCGCAAAAAAATTAATCAACTGATTTCTCTTTTTTGCTAGATAATAGGGATTGGAGAATATAGGACACAAATTAAGGAGTGCCGGACACTGGAAATTCTTCGTTTGTTGAAGGGAATGGAGGAAACATTGTGGTGTCAACGCTAAGACTCGAACCCAAGTTCTGCCGACCATGAGATCGACAGATTAGCCTCTCGGCTATGACATATCCGCAGTTGCAAGAAACTAAGCGGCTTTATTAGGTGGATACAGTTGGAGCAATAAAATTCTTGTTGTTTAACCATATTAGGAGAAAGCAATTAATAAATGGCTTTTCTCACAGTTAACAGTCTAAATACCATCTTATTTATGATTATTCGACTGTTTCGTTTGAACATGGTTAAATAATTTGCTGTTTAACCATCTTTTTGAGAAATTTTTAACAGTGTAGCAGAGGCCCTTTCTAAAAAGTTTTTCTTAAACTTGGTATCGAGTAACAGGTTTCGAGTCACTTTACACTTTTTTATCAATCTAATATTTTAATTTCTGTTGATTACTTTATTTTACTTTAATGTAAAAATACTTATTTGTAACAGTGAAATCAGTCTTAATCTAATCGTTACTTAAACAAATCTGAAATTTTAACTATATCATTCTACACTGAGAAAAAAAAATATAGTTAAAACTACCAGAAAATGAAATCTACTGTCATTCTGCCTCCATGGAAAAACCACAAAATTCTGGTTGTTTTACCGTATTTGGTCAAAACAGTTAATAAACGATTTTTGTCACAGTTAACAGTTATCATTATCAGTCATTATTTAACTGTTTTGTTTGAATATGGTATAATAACAATTAAATAAATTGTTTTTTAACTGTTTTTTCTGAGAAATTTCTAACGGTGTACAGTAATCATACCATACAGCAATCTTTACCATGCAGTAATTTACCAGAAATTTTTTCCTCGTGCAAATGCAATTTTAAACTTCAGAAAGGATTAACTGCAAAGGATTTCTGTTCTTAGAATATTGAATTGAAAAGGTAAAGCAGTGAGTTTTCAAAAATCTGTATCGAAGTCTTACTACCAGTTTTTAGTTTCAGGAGGACGCTGGTCGGCTAACTTTTCAGCATCACACTTACTAAACTGTTTTAAAAAAGACTTATACTGTCCATTGGTACAATTGCTACTCCTGCAACAGAAGTTTTTCATTGAAATTTTTGACAAATGACTAGTTCATTGAATTGCATTACAGGATTTCAGAAAACACCTTTTCATACTAATAATAAAAGTAGCAATTTTTATGAGTTACAAATCTGCTACACAATTGATCACAATATTGAACCTTGGCCTATTACTCTTCTTTTTATTTAACTGCAGTTATTTTAATTTTACTTTGCCTTATAAGTATATTGAGTTTTAAAGAAACACATATAATATTTTACTAGCAATTTATGTTGTTACGCTCAATTGATTCCCACAGTATTGAACTCTTTCGAATTGAACCTTCGCACATTTATCTTTGCCTTATGAGTATATAGAGCTTTTAAGGAAATAGCAGATAATATTTTAATAGCAATTTAGGTTCCTATGCTCTATTGATATTTACAATATTGAACTCTGGCATAATGATCTTCTCTTTATCAACTGCTGATACCTTAATTTTACTTCGCCTTATGAGTATAAGTTTTAAAGAAACTCAGATAATATTATTATAGCAATATAGGTTGCTACGCGCAAGTGACACTCACAGTATTGAACTCTGGCATATTGCTCTCCTTTTTATCAATTGTGGTTAATTTAACTTTATAGTATAGTATATAGTATATTGAGTTTTAACAAAACACAGATAATATTTTACTTGCAATTTCGGCTGATAAGCTCAATTGATGCTCATAATATTTAACTCTGGCGTATTGAACCCTGGCATACTTCTTTTTATCAACTACGGTTTCTTTAATTTCACATTGCCTTATGAGTGCATTGAGTTTTAACACAGATTATATTTTACTTGCAATTTAAGTTGCCACGCCTAATCGATATTCACAATGAAATCTGGAATATTGAACCCCTAGCATATTGTTCTTCTTTTTGTAATTTGAGTGTAATTTGTTAATTGATTAATTTTAGTTCAATTTTGTTTTGCCATTTTGAGTATAAGACATAATATTTCACTAGCAATTTAGATCACCGCAAATAGATATTCGATCAACTTTCTCTTATTTAAAAATTATTCTTTAGAAAGAAATCTGATTAATTAGCTTATATAAAATGTAATTAAGTTATTTTTTTCCATCGGGGAGGATAAAAAACCTTTCTTCTACAACTATTAAATCCATCTTTATTCGTGGTTCCGCAAGCCGTAATTATTCTTAAATGAGATTGTTCACTCGAGAGGTTCACAATTACATTAATTGAGCATAAAACTGAAAGAATCTCATAATAACATCATTACAAAGTATATGTTCGACAAAGCTTAGAAAAAAGAACATCAAATATTAGAGTTTGAATAATTGTAAGACTCTCTCTTCAAATTATAAGACATTCATTCATCCCTAAGAATCATTAATGACTATTCGACTGTGATAAGTGGGAAATTAATTGAGTAAAAAATCAACCATGGAACGAGATGAGATAATTTGAAAGTTTTTTCCTCCCTAATTAATGAATATTTGACTCTCACTGAATAGCGATTTTGTGACGTGATGAAATTTTGGTTAAATTACTTAAAATGAAAATTCTTTTTAATAGAAATATGTATTCTTTTTGGGGGTAGCAGATATTACTATCTATATTAGGTTATTAACTATTAACTTTCTCTGTTAGTTATATGTTTTAAAGTTAACAATGTTGGAGTTTTCTGTTCGGATTGAGTATTTTAAAAAAATTTGCAAATTAATTTGCTCACTTAATCCAGTTAAGTTGTTTCATTTTCAGTGCATGAAAAATCAATTTTTTCAAAAACTATACTAATTTATTTTTCTTTGAAATTAAAATGTTTAGTTATGAATGGAAATAAATAAACTAGTTTTTAAAAGTCAATGAAGAAATGTATTCTTATAAAGAAGAAAATTCTACATAATTAGTAAACATTTATTTAACTGCCCTCAACATTCCAAAAAAAGCTTCGTCTAAAGTAATTAACATAATTAAACCCTTCTGGTATTTAGCTGTCCATTTCATCATATACATATTAATATATAGCAATTAAATACGAGTATACAGGTGTCAATCAGATATTAAAATAACTTTCACACGACTTTGAAGTATACAGTGCTCAGATAAATCACAAACGAAAATCAAAATGAGCAGAAATGCCATTATTTTCCGATTCCTCTAATGTAACATATGAAGAACTTAGTGGACGAACCAGGTAAGAGACATTTTAGTGAATTTGAGTAAATTTTATATGAGTTTTCAAGTTTATACGCTTCTTCGTTCAATCTTAAAATTTTTAGTATATTTGTGATGACGTAACTCGAATTTAATCGGGCATATTTATTATATCTAAATTTATTGAGGCATATTTACTTGACCCTAACTTTTTTATAAAGGAGGAGTTTTGATACGCAACAAATGTTTGTTTTTATGGAGGATTTTTAATATTTTTCAACGAATATAATTTTGCATAAAAAACTGAAATAAACATACATTTAGGCTCATGTTCAAGTGTTTAGAATGCTTGTTACAGCTAGGACAGTAATGTTAAGTGCTAGAATACAGCAACTCAGTTCAGCTTTTTTCTCCAAAAAACTTTGTATCTCTTATTTTTAGTGTTCAAAAATAATTTTTTCACAACTCAAATTTGTGGCCACATCAGTTGAATTTGATTATCGTTTTGTACACCTGATTAATAATGTTTATTACGTAAAAAGGTATTCTTAATATTTGACATAAAAATATTTTCTGCCTGGGAAAATAAATTTCCTGTGTAATGACTTTTATTAATTTATTTTAAGGCTTTTAATTATACAGATGTCATTTTCGAAATCAAGAAATTCTGATCATTAAACATAACATTACTTCAATAGCACATTTCGCTTTTTTTTATTCTTAGGCATAAAGATTAGCAGAAAGAAATATTTTTAAGTTGATTTAAAAGACGTAATTGCCAACTTTAGCAAAACTATAGTAAATGATTAATTAGAAAAATTTGGGAAGGAAGCAAATAGTTCGGAGAGTGGCCAATTTCGCCATTACGAATTTTTTTTAAATGCAATAATTGAAAACAAATGGAATACATGCGGTTAATAATTACTTCTAGTTTTAGAAGAAATTGAACTTGTATCCTGAAAGTTTAATTTTAATTACCTTGATAGAAGATTAACATAAATAATGGTTAAATTGAAATCATCCTCCAAAACAACTAAATTTAATTAAATTCAGCATAACCAGCTAGAAGTTCATTTTTACATAAAATTAGAATAGTTTTTATCGTACTTTAAAAGTAGTCTTAAATTCTGTACCAAGACATTTTCAGCTATTTTTAATTAAACTCAGAGTTTAATATTTTACTTTAAAAAACACTCTTTCTACGAAATTGCAGTTTTGCTCGCTTTCTTTTAATTTTATATGGCAGTTAGTTTATTTTAAGTTTCAAAAGTAGACAAAAAATGACGGTTTATATAAGCTATATTTCGATATTATATAGGACAAATCTTGTGCCCTCAATAAAGTTTGGTCAACCAAACTCCTCTCACTCTTTCTCATTTAATATTAAAATTAACAAAAATCGTTAGTTCATATAGCGTTTAGTTCAAACATTGTAATATAGATCAAACATTTCTCTCCAAATTAAGTTTGGTCAATCAAACTCCTCTCACTCTTTCTCATTTAATTTTAAAATTAACAAAAATTGTTAGCTCATATAGCGTTTAGTTCAAACATTGTAATATAGATCAAGCATTTCGCTCCAAATTAAGTTTGGTCAACCAAACTCTTTTTAAAAATAAACATTTCTAACAGTTTAAGAAATTATACGAATTATATTTAATAGTTTTAAATTCGAAAAAAAAACTTTTTCCCTGTTGATAGAAACTTATAGCAGTTGAATGCACCGAACTAAATGCTAACTACATGATACTGGAGGACTTTTTTTCTAAAAAAAATAAGCATCTATATTCTCAAAAATATTGATTCTATGATGAACCACTATATCGGTAACTTGAATCTTAACATGGTGTAAATGTACGATGTTTAATAAATTACTAACGTAATAAGGTGTTGAATTGAACAATGGTATTCTGCAACCAATTTCAAAATGAATGATAATATGGTTCAACTTTGCATCAGATTAAGGTTCCAGCAAATTTCAACAATATTATGGTTAAACACAGAGTAAATAATTCCAGATCAAGTTACGAAAAAAAGTACTAGCACCCTGATTCAGTATCCGTAAAATCCATTTTTACTGGGAAATTTTGTACCGTAATTTTCAAGTAATATTTAATTAATTACAACGATTCAGTGATTTAACAGTAAATATTGCTATAAAAATTACAGTATATTAGTTTTTTGTTAAGCAAAATTTAACGTTCAAATTGGATTTCACGGTAAAAATATCGGCATTCAGGGTACAAGTACTTTTTACGATTATTTGATACAGAATTTTTTGCAGTGCACGCTCAGACATTTCTAACTGTGTAAGAAATTATACGAATTACATTAAAATGTTTTTAAATTAAAAAAGAATAACTTTTTCTCTGTTAATTGAGAAGTTAAACTGTTAAATACATCAGACTAAATTATATCTACATGGTAATTGAGAGCTTTTTTCGATTGTGATTCTTCTTTCGTGGTTATGACTCATATTTAGGGAATATATAGTAACAGATGGATAAACATAATTGTGATTCACACTGTAATTCACTGAGATGATAATCACGAGTGATTATCATCTCATTTTTGGTGATATGTAATATATTCATTGCAGTGAGAGTAATGGATAATTTCATTCAAATTCAGAAAATGGATAATAAAAAAACAGGGGCAATAAATTCTGAATATCACTTTAAACACGAATGCTTTCACTCGCATTCAGTGAATAAACTAAGAAAAAAAACATGGTCAAAACTATTAGAATATGGTAAAATTTATTCTGGCTATAATCTATATATCTTATGGTATCAATTCAATTCTGGCTCTATGGAAATACCAAAATCCACTGTAATTATTACCGAAGCGCTTTGTTAATGATTTTTGTATAATTAAAATGTGCACAAAAATTAATTCAATTATAGCTACATTTATTATGTGACCTTATACAGGTAAAAAAAAGGCTGCTCATAAATATCAAAATATGGTAAAATTTACCGTGTTTCTGGCTGTCTAAGAAACCCAAATGCTAGGTAAATTTTACTGAAGCACTTTAGTTATGATTTTGACAAAATTAATAATAAAATAGGGTTTTGTTATATGTGATAATACTTGATAAATGCTGTATGATAATACTTGAAATGATAATGTATGATAATACTTGAAATTTTATCATGATACCTCAAAGCATGGTATAAAAACAGTTTATTTGGTCAAATTTACTTTTCAGTTTTGTATTTTTTTTTATTAAATGTGTGGTAATAAGATCTATAATTCTGAAAACCAGAATTTTCGGGAAACCGTTACCATATGAAAAAAATATTATCAAAGAAATGGTTTAAATACAGTATATTTTGGTTTTCTTAACTAGCATTTTTTAAACAGAAATATCATTTCTTTATTGTTTTATCCATGTACTTAATACAGTAACAATTATTCTTCCGTATCTAAATTACGATACAGATTTTTCTAATTCTTAACATGAGTCACGTATAGAATTGCTATGTCTTTAATGAAAAAAAAAGTAAGGATTCAATGAATTGTTTTAATCAGATAAATAAGTCTAAGAGCTTAAAATGCATGCACGAAGAAACGATAGAACAGCATAATAATTTCAGAGTCCAAATTTTGCCCTATTTAATTTCATAGAACAAGCCGCTTTCCCGCGCATTTGAGAAAAATCAAAGCATTGATCCGACGGAGTAAACGTCAAAGTTACTTTACATTTCACATAAAGAGAGGGAAAATTTTTAAGCCTTGTCTGGTGCTTTCTAATTAGCAGCCGCGGAACTAAACCCATCGGATTCCCCCACGAGATTTATCGTAGAACCATTTATAAATATTAAATATTCTTAAAATAATGTGCATGAAAGGGCAATAATGCTGAAAAGTCAAAATCTCGAAGTATAAGTTATTATACTTTGTATTTACAAATAGCATTAACATCTATTTCAATAACGAATGAAGTTTATAATACCTTTTCAACACATATTAAATTATTACAATAACTTGTATTTAACAACAATTTAACGATAGAAGGCAAGAAAAATAAAACTGCTAAATTTACAGGTTTTATTAACACTTTCCGTGTTATATATGATAATTTTAATCTTTATTTTATATTTATACAGAAAAAAATTGTAGTAAGAAAAAAAATCCTCCATCAATTTTCACTGATATTATTTAGCGTTATTTATCAGGAAAAAAAATTCTTAGCAAACCTTAGTCAGTGCATTATCGACTAAACTGAAGATTTTGTCTAAATCCTATATGCACACTGAGAAAAAAAATGGTCTGAATTACAAGGATATGGTTAAATTTACCACGTCTCTGGCTCTATGGAAATACTGAAAAGCCCGATAATTTTTACAGAAACGCTTTGGTAATGATTTTGGCTAAATTAACCATAAAATATAATGTTATGATGTGTTGTAAAATTAGTGATAAAATTTTGCAGCTTTATCATGATTCTTAGAACAGGACATAAAAACCATTTATTCGGTTAAATTTACTTTTCAGATTTGTATTTTTTGCAAAATATTTGGTAATGAGGAAACTAGAACACTGAAATCCAGAATATCCAGTAAACGGTTACCATATGAACGAAAAAATTATTAAACGAATGGTTTAAAAATATCATATATTTTAGTTTTATTACCATAATTATGTTTTTTTTTCTTTTGAAAAAAGAAAAAATGAAACGGAGAAATAAACACAGAATGAAACAGAAAAAAAAACCGAAATGTTATTACCATACTATTAATATATTTTACTAGATTTTTTTCTCAGTGTACAGTGATTAAAAAAAGAAAAGATTTCCTGTCCACTAAAAGGGGATGGGGTCATTGAAATTTGAAAAATATTGCCAAAATAATGTACTTAGAGGAGCTTTCATTTGAGCTGCTTAATACTATTTAAATTTTTTGCGTAACTTTCCTTTTTATGATATTACTATAATTATTATTATAATTTAAAATTATAATTACGAGAAGTGTATTACTAAGAAATTCTCTGATGCTACACAAAAATATGAGTTTAAACTTAAGAATCGCGATGGTGAAAATCTGCTGTTCAAAGGATCATTTGTTCAAAATTTAATTTCGTTTCTAACATGTTTCGTTGATGTCGAGTTTTTGGATATTTTAATCTTAAATGAAATAATATTTTAAAAGCCATGTCTTAAAATGGAAATAAATTTGTGATTTCGTTTGACAAACACGACTGAGATAATGAGACTAATGAGAAAAATGTAGAAGTTAATGCGGGCATGAAGATAAATGAGAATACGGAAGAAAGAAGTAATTTGAAATCGTAAATCATTATTGAATAACAAATACATTTTAATTTACTTGAAGTAATTGATAATTTATGTAAGTTATTGAGTTTCCGTTACAAATTAATTATAACTATTCCAAAATTCTACAATTCAACTCAAACTAATTTTCTACTTAAATTAATGTTTTTTAATCACATTCAAAAACATAGAGTAAGAACCATGCAACTAACTTTCTTGTTTTTGTTTTAATATTGACTGTTACCATCTTGAGAGTATAATTAGCTCAACATATATGTAATAGAAGTTACTAATGCAATCTAAAAACGATTTTATGAAATTTAATCAGATTTTATTCGATTGAGTAATTTCATACTTAAGTTAAAGTTATAAAACTTTAGAGATATTTTCTATAGAATAGGTAGAAATTACGTAGGATAATTAAACATTTTATGAAGCTGGCTATACTTGTTTTATCTAAGGACACATGAGTATGACTTACTTTATACGTTATACGAACTTTATACGTTATACGAACTTTGAACACAATAGAAAAAAAAATTATCTTATCTTAAATCTGAGTAGCTTATTTATGTTATTAAACTGAAATATATATTTTCCTTAAATGCTTTAAAAATTAAATTACTTAATGGAATACACACTGTAGAAAATTCCAGATAAAATGGCGGTATGAAATAACGCCGGATGTATGAAATAACGCCACCCCGAATGTAGGATCCATAAGAAACATTTGACCGTAAACTTTTATACCGTAATTTTTACAGTGATTTTTATCTAATTACAGTGATTACTGTAAATGTTACTGTATATTAGATTTTTTTGTTCCGTAAATTCTCAGGGTGCCAGAATTTTTCCTCATAATTTGACCCCGAATTTTTTACAGCATACAAGTAATTTTACAAGGTACGCCGAGTAAAATGTATGGTCCAAAGTACCAGAATATGGTAAAGTATCAAAGTATGGCTCGTATAGAACACCAAAAATCTCGGTAATTAGTTTCACTGAAGCGTTTTGTTAATGAATTTCGGTAAAATGTGCAATAAAGTACGGCCTTACAACACGAGATAAAATTTGGTAAATGTAGCAAAATTTTTTAATTTTATCATAATTTCATAGAGCACGGCAAAAAAATAACATTTATTCAGTTAAATTTACTTTTCAGTTCTGTATTTTTTAGTAAATGTGTGGCAAGAAGAACTATAATTTTAAAAACCAGAATTTACGGGAGCCATATGAGATAAAGAAGTACCAAATGAATGATTTAAAATCCATATATTTCAGTTTTATTAATCTGAATCATGTTTTTTTTAAACCGGAAATGCCATTACCATATGGAGTAGTAATTTTACCAGAATTGTTTTCTTTCTATAAGTATGAGTAATGGATGTTATACGCAATAAAACTGTTCTGATGAATTAACCTTTTTAGTATTTATAAGTTTTTTGGAAAACTGAATTAAAATAAAATTTCGGTTTAAAATGAAGCATCGACTTCCAATATTGCTAAAAATCATCTTTTTAAGTAGTTTCTATCGTAGTATAAGAAATTTACCAAATGAATGTACTTCATGAGCGAAATAGCGATAAAAAAATTTTATTTAAAAATTTTTTTTTAATTATTTATATTAATTATTTTTAAAAATAATTCTTTTTTATTTACTTATTTAACAAGAAACTATTTTATGAGTTTAGTGGAATGAGTTTCAGTGAAGATTTTCATGACATTTGGCTCTACTGTGTCAAACATAAACAAATAACTCTAGATAAACTGACCAGAAAGTGTTGTAAACTAAGTCTGTCAAAAGATGTAGGATCACAGAAGGTCTTCTAAATCATGTGTCCTTTGTAAACCCAAGAAAGACAGATACATTGATATTTAAAATATGATATTTGTTTAGTAATTGAATTAAACATTGGAATTTGGAGTGTATAACATAAATTTTTAAAATATGTGCTAAGTTGCGGTAAGAAGTTAAAATCATGAGGGAAATTATGATAATTAGAATTATGCAAAAAAAAAATTACAACATTTTATTCTCCATATTTCTTAGAACAACCCAATATACCAGTTTCTTAAAAAAATTAGTTAAATTTATCTTTGTATACGTAAAACAAGTATTGTCAATTTGTAAAAGTTAAGTCAGGAAAAAAATATAACTTTTAATATTAAGGTTAAAATATCCTTTTATTTCTTAAAACTTTTTTTAAAATTGTTTAGCAATAAAATTTAACACCGTAACTTTGCTCTCATAAAATAAACTTGGTGGAATATGTATCAATGTCTTACAATAATTTTACATTGAAAGAAATTGAGTCTTTTAAAAATTATATTTAAAAAGCTCTTTTTCTCAAAACTTTAATTGGATCAAATTGTTTGAGTATGGAAGTTTAATGTTTATTTAAAAGAAAACAGTTTTCAAAAAACTAAATCCTTTTGAAAAATAAATATATAAAAACATATTTTGTCAACACTTTGCTTAAAAATGCGTAATTTGTCACAAATTAAATTAAGGGATAAATAATTTGTAAAACTCTCCGTGATTTTTCAAATTATCTTTATGACTGAATAAAGCATTCAAAATTAACTTTATACGTAACTAATGTTTACACTTCATTCAGCATTTTTTTTTTCAAAATCTCTGCCACTCCTCGTTATCTTAATAAATGCAATATTATCAACATAAATTAAGGCTTTAATTAACGTCTCTCATCAGGAAAGTATAGAATAACAAAGTATGTTTGGAATTTTTCAGTTTGGTGGATTAATTTATTTCTGTATAGCACAGTAAAATTTCTTTTAGAATAAATATTCTTTTTACTAGCAACATAATCTCCTTTGCCCACAGAATAAGTATTATCAATGTTTATTAATTGTAAACCGATAACACTTTCTAAAGAAAAGAAGCTTTGTTTAAAAATCCTATCCTATCTAAACTAACTTAGCGTCATAATATTTGTTCCGTTAATTTCTTTTTATTGATTTCTTGTTTTAATAAAAATAAAGATATGGGAAAAAGTTTGAACTTAAATTATGGGCCATTCTATGCCAATGTTGCTATTTTTTGGTATTTTGATTTTTATCTATCTTTGCTTAGTGGTCGTCTTATTTTAACATGGAAATTCTCACTGAACAGCAGATTTTATTGGTAAAAGCAACCAATATAATATATGACATTCCATTAGGTGTTATGTTTGCGAAAATGTGAGGAAAGCATCTGTTTTTAGGTATGCTGTAGGTAAGAATTCTATTTTCTTAAATTTAAAATTAGACAAAAGATAAATTTCATAAAAGTAATATTTTTAAATTCCCGTGAAATGAGATAAATTATTTTTATAATAAATGTGCATTTTTTAAGTAATAGGGTTAAATATAATAGTATTAAATAAAAATAAAACACTTTTTGCTTGTTTGCATCAACAACTTCTTTTTGATCATAAATATTTAAAGAATCACTTTTATAAGTTAAAAAAACTCAAGTTATGGTTTTCTACACGGATAAAAAATCTGGTAAAATTACCACCCTCTATTCCGGTAAAATAAAAAAATCAACTTTAATTTTGGTAATAAAAACCTAATTATACGGTATTTAAATCATTTTTTGGTAATTTTTCCGTTCGTGTGGTAATGGTTTACTAGAAATTCTAGTTTTAAAAATTGTAGCTCATATTATCACACATTTAGTAAAAAATACAAAACTGAAAAGTAAGTTTTACCGAATAAATGGATTTTAGGACATGATCAAAGGTATCACGTTAAAATGACCAATTTTGGCAACGTTTAGCAAATTTATCACAGATTATAAAACCATATTTTATTATTAATTTTGACAAAATCATAACTAAATTGCTTCAGTAAAATTTGCCGAGTTTTGGTTTTAGACAACCAGAAACACAGTAAATGTTACGAAATTTTGATATTTTTGACCAGATTTCTTTTTTTCCTGTGTTAGATTACATACTAAATGCAGCTATAATTGAATTAATTTTTGTACATATTTTTAATAAAGTACTGTCATTTTTTCTCGTAAACCTGTTAGTCTGTTACAATGTAATTACCTTATTTTATTTCATTATTGCAATCATTTTTAAGAAAACCTAATATAAAAGTTTTTAGATAAAATCCAAAAGAGCGCAGTTTAATAAACTTTATAAAAACTAAATTGAATACACTTAATGCAAATTATTTATTGACATATTATGTTGAAGTTGAAACCTGAGTCACTTAGAATAGTATCAATACTTCACTAGTTAAAAAGGGATTGCAAACAACCATACTAGAGCTCCACAAATCATAACTTTAAATATACTGATATTAGGTAACCACACTGTAAAAAATTCTAGAACAAATTATGGTATAAAGTACTGGCAATTTGGGTGTATCATTCATAAAATCTAGTTTACCGTAAACTATTATACCGTGATTTTTAAAGTAATAATTATTTAATTAGAGTGAAACAGTGGTTTTACTGTAACTATTACTGGGAAAATTGCGGTATTTCAGATATTTTTTTTTCGTAACATATGCCAGTAAAATGGATTTTACGATATTAAATACCGGAGGTCTGAGTACTGATATTTTTTTACCGTAATTTGTTCTGGAATTTTTTACAGTGCTTAAGTCCCCTGATGTCGAAATCTGAATTTCCGTGTAAACCAAAATGGTAGTATTTATCGAAAATTATAAATAAAAACTATCTT
The DNA here is from genome assembly GCF_982258835.1 of Parasteatoda tepidariorum. Lineage (NCBI taxonomy): Eukaryota > Metazoa > Arthropoda > Arachnida > Araneae > Theridiidae > Parasteatoda > Parasteatoda tepidariorum. The sequence continues at coordinate 47,872,978 of NC_141765.1, read as the reverse complement.
TTGCAAAAAGAATTTCTTTTGTAATTAGGAAAAAAACAACCCCTCGGTCAATAATACTATAAAAGTACAAAATATAATTTTTAACTAAATATTTTAATTAATTTAACGACCATGAAAAATAAACTTACTGAATATTTCCGATATTTAGATTCACCATACAAAATTTGTCAATTATTCGAAATAGATATTGCAAATTTACCCAAAGTATAACAATTTGTTGTACTTTGGGACATAAGAAATTTTTCCTTGCGAAAGTTTTACTTGAACCCAATTAATGCCAACGAAACTATATTTAATTTTTTAAGCCACTAAATTAAGAAAAAAGTATGATTAATACACAATGCAAAGAACATGAGTTCTCGATGTGTGTAAACCTAATTTGAAAGCAGTCAATATATAATTGAGATAAATGGAGCAGACATGAGCACATAAGGCGTATATATTTTTTTTAATAGAATTCTTTGCAACAAGAGTGATGAGTATTAATGTTACGTTCTCTATATTTCATGTAATGTGTTTGAATGCAATGTAAGTTCGATTATTTTTTAAGGAAAGATGAAGGTAAATGAAAATTGAAACTTTTTATAAATGTTTAAAAGAAATTAGAAACTTCGGTGAAAGTTATTTCCCTTGAAAGAATTTCATTTATTTGCTGGAAACAGAAAATAGTTATTTGATAAAAAAAAGGGGGAAAAATATATTGAATCAAAATACATGAATTAAAGGAATATGTCATAAAAATAGTTTAATTTTTTCAAGAGTGATGAGTATTAATGTTACGTTCTCTATATTTCGTGTAATGTGTTTGAATGCAATGTAAGTTCTACTATTTCTTAAGGAAGGATGAAGGTAAATGAAAATTGAAACTTTTTATAAATGTTTAAAAGAAATTAGAAACTTTGGTAAAAGTTATTTCCCTTGAAAGAATTTCATTTATTTGCTGGAAGCAGAAAATAGTTATTTGATAAAAAAAAGGGAAAAAAATATATTGAATCAAAATACATGAATTAAAGGAACATGTCATAAAAATAGTTCACCTTTTTCAAATTCTTAACTTGTTAACTAAACTAAATATTAAAAGTATTCTAATAATACATTACTAAAATATACTTATAGAATATAACATTTCCTGGTGACATAACATTCCCTTAGACACAGAATTTTTTGCTGAACATTTTGTCATACTTTTTTCATTATTTTGCTTTAATTTGGGTCAAAATAAGTAAAAAAATATTATATTTAACATTTTATAGCATTTTAAAAATTTATGGTTATGAAATACTGGTGCCTTTTTCTGCATTAAAGGTCTTTTCTGCATTGTCTTTTTCTGCATCTTCCAAAAACGGTTTACTTCCGAACAATAATTTTTTAAATTTGAGGTTATTTAGATCTGATAGAAACAGTCATTCATCATTGAAATTTCTTTAATTAGAAAATAAATTATTGATAAAATTTTAAATATTATTGAAAAAAAAAATTTTTTTTTTCAAACTTCTTTTATGGATTTTATATTTTTGTTCAAATATAATTCCTATAATCTAATGGGTTTTCTTAGTAGATATAAGTCATTAAAAAATACCAAAATGTATTTATGCTCGTAATTAGAGCGTCAAAAAATATTATATATATAAAAGGGACACCGGTGTCCCATTTGCTTCAAAGGGTTAAAAAATTGCAACAAATTAGAACATCTAACCCAGTTGCAAAAAATATCGTAGTTATAAAAAATTATGCATGAGTTTTACCTTTGTCCGAAGGTACAACATGTTTTATTGTCCCAGGGTAAAATACTCTAATATTTTAAAGGTATAGCATGATAAGAAAAAATATGAATTGTGGCCTAATATTTAAATTTATTAAATCTATCGAATGTTTAAATCTATTTAATCATAACTAAAAAATTTAAAATAATTTTTTTAATAACCAAATAAAATTCAACTTAATTGTTTTATAAAATCGTGTTTAGGAAAATAAAATAAAATTAAAAAGAATTGCTTTTCACAGAAGAATTAATTATTCTTTTATTCATCAGAAGATTAATTTAATACTTTCTTTCATACCGAAACGCAGTGTCGTATACTATAACTATGAATAACTGTGTGTGTCTCATATTATTTTTTCTCTAAACTTTATATTTTCATGCGTAATAACTATTGAAATATAAAATTTCGAGTCCAATAAGGTACTTCCGGCACCCTGAGTGCCGGTATTTTTTACCGTAATTTGATCCAAATTTTTTTACAGTGTAGTACAGTTGTTTAAAAATGATAGTTTGGGAAATGAATGTAATTTTGAGTAAAATAATTTAAAAAGCAAATTATTTCTTAAAATTGACTACTTTTAAAGTATTTTTTTTATAACTGGAAATCAGTTGCGAAACGATTCTAAAAAGTAACATTATTAAAAAAAAATACTACATTAAAGTGAGTGTATTCTTTAAATTAATTTCATTTGAATACTGAAAGTCTGGTTAAATTTCTTTAGAAAGAGATAATTGTTTTCAACGTGCGACTTGAATATTTTATTCGTTTCTTATCTAAGTAAGTTTTAAAGAAGTCAATATATTTATTCTAAGTTTTGAAAGTGAACAAGAAATAATATTATTTTCTTAACGTCCAAATATTTTACTTTAAATGTTTGATGTTTGTGAAGCAGGGTTAAGAAGATCAACTTGTTAAATGTATTTACGCATTTACAAGATGCTTGTTTTAATATTAATAGCAACAAGTTTAGATATTTGAGTTTAAAAAACTAATGATACTACTTTGAGTTTCAGCTTCACATAACGCTATCAATATTCAAAAAATAGCTCTCTGAAAATTTAAACATAACTGTGCAATATATGTTTGTTGAGGAGTCTGTGTAGAGCTTAAATCAACAAGATTTAAATATCTCTATTGAAAAGCTGTTTGTTAGGCTTGCCCGCATTTAAAATTCATGAGCAATTCTATTTTGTAGTAGATTTAAATTATCTTTCATTAGTGAATTATAACTTCGGTGTATTTCAATTAATGATTTCTATGACTTTCATTCATTAAAATTCAATACATATAAGGAAATACATTTAGACAAACTTTCCGTTCTGATTTTATTTATTCAAGCAATAATAAAATAATTGGTTTTCCATTTTAAATAGAAGCTTTAAAAAGACGTGAAACGTGAAAAGTATCAAGTACATTTAAAGTAATTAAAATTTAGAAAATCGTATTCTAAAAATCTATTTGTAAAAATCGTTAACTTTATATTGAGCATATTTCAGTGTAAATGCATAAAAAAATCTTTTTAAAAATTTATAAAAAAGTCAAGGTTTACTCATTGCTTATTAATTTTTTTCAAAAGTTCAAGCGGAAATATAATATTTTAACAGAACATTATTTATCATTTTATGTATAATTCCGGTTTTCAGTACTTGAAATGAAAAATGGAACACTTAATTGCTTAACCTTTTGTTCTAATAATCGGATTTTCACGCACTAGCTTGCAATATTATTGGTTCAAAAGTCTAACATTCAATCTTTATGCCCCCACACCTGCAATGATAATTGATTCACCCGGGAGATTTTCTTAAATACAAAACCAGACACAAAATCGTTTTATCCCTGCTTAGACATACATGAAGCCTTAAAATAGGGTGGTAACTGAATTCTGGAAAATATGGTCCTCATAGTTGACTAAGAAGAGTGGTCGAAAGTTTAAATTCATTAATGTTAATTTTACTACATTTTGCATTCTGTCTTATTTAATTTAACTGTTTTAAAATTTTCATTTCTCAAGAACTACTTGACAGATTCCGTTCAAATTCTGGATTTTGACATCTAAAAATATGAAATTTTAAATTATGTAAAGTTTGGGTACCTTAACCGATCAACAATGTTTTGATTACTTTAAAATTAAATTATAAAATATAACAAACTATAAAAAAAAAATTAGAGAATGTTTTTTGGGTAAACGAGTTTTATAATTGTGTATAAAAACTTTTTGATTGAGTTAAATAGTTTCAAAGATTTGTCGTAATACGCAAAAAGTGGACGTTAGAAACATTAAGAAATACTAATTTGTCACGGTTTTTGCTAACTTAACAATTGAGAATATGCTTTCCACACAATAGATACCTCTTGCGGTCTATTTTGTTATATTTATCTACTATTTATTTGTCGAGCTTTTTGGTGCTCCCATAGAGCCAAAACACGGTAAATTTTACCATATTCTGGAAGTTTTAGCCAACTTTTTTTTTCTCTCATTGTACTTAATACACATAGGGCATTGTATTACTTTCCTACTTCTGTTATACTTCCTGTTAATTTTATCACTAGCTAATTTACATAGTATTGATTTTAAAAATTATTTCCTTGTATTAATTATAAAATTCAGAGATATAAAAAATTGAATAAAAAATATTCATTCAATTAAAAATATTTGAGTTTTGTGAACATTATAATATTGCCTTTTTCGTTTATTGAAATATTTTGATTGTTTGTTTTATCAAGCTTATATTTTTTTAGAAAAAATCATAATTTGAAAAATTAAAATTAATATTCAAAATAGAACTACACTAGATTATTTATACATATGCGAAAAAAATGTTTAGGAATAATCTGTAAAATTAGTATTTCACACAATCATATATAAAAGTACCCCGGTATTCCCGCAAGTTCTTAATTTGAAAAATTCATTCAAAGTAAAAACAATGAATATACAATCTACTACGGAGTTAGCCAACTTATTTTAAAATTTAAAGACAGAAATTAGCATTGATCTTTGAATATTATCTGTAAATCTATTTCATTAGTTTTTCCAAATTGAAATAAATAATAATGTGAACTTATATTGTGACTAAGATATTTTAATTAATTGGTACTGTATTCATAAAAATATATGTAAAATTTTTAACGTCCTTTAAGCACCACTAAAAGTGCACATTTTTTATAAAGGTCTGAAATTTTAACGGAATGCCTTTTCTTTTTCGCTTTAATGATAATAAACTTTCAGAAATAGTTTCTTCAGAAAATTCTATTAACTCGTTACCTGTCTTTGACGTAATATTACTCGATATGGTATTTTCTACTTCTTGTTTTGTTGTAATATTACTTTCCGGTTCAATCCTTACATTTATTTTTGTTTTGTACGTATAATTTTGTTTTCTACGCTTTGCCGTTATACTGTAAGAAATTCCAGAGCAAATAATTGTCTGAAGCACCGTCAGTATGGGTGCATCATCTGCAAAATCCAATTTCACCGTGAAATATTTTTTATAAAAATAATTTTTTATAAAATATTTTTTATATTGTAACTTTTACACTAATATTTATATAATTCGAGTGATTCAGAGATTTTAGGGTAATTATTTATTAGATTTTTTGTTCCGTAACGTGCTCCGGTAAAAATGGATTTGTGTGCTGTTACTTTTTACAGTAATTTGATTCGGAATTTTCTAGCAAATAGCAAAGATTGCCTGCATGCAAAGAAAGAAAGAAGAGCTACACGCTAGTTGAAAATCAACAAGCTTCTCGAATTAGAAGATGTAATTTTTCAGTAAAAACTTGTTTACACACCAGAATTCTTATATTTGTAACGAATTATCTCGGTGTTATGTTATTCGGTAGCAATAAGTAATTTCAGCATACGTTCAAGGAATTTTTAATCCCTTTTCCAGAGATTAAATATTTTTTTTATTTCTTATAAACTGCTCAAAGCTAACCTTAAGTTGTCTTTTCTATCAACTGCTCGGAGCTAGCTTTCATATAAATATTTTTCAACACTTGTTTAGATACCAAATATAACCCAGGTATGAATTTTTTTTAAAGATAATGCTTAATTAATTATTTACGTTTTACAAAAAATACTAATACTTGTTGTTTATGACAAAACTTTTATAAAATAATTCAAGCCTTAAACTAAAAACCTTTACTTCTAATTTTGAACTATTCAAATACTTAAAAATATTTGGAGTAAACAAAGTAAAGTTCTCACTAATTTTTTCAACTATGTTTGACCGGGAAGAAGTTTTTAACTTTTCTCAGTTCAAAGCATTTTTAAAATTAAAATTTTTAAAAAGTTATTTTAAAAGTTTGTGATTTATATTGAATTATTTTGATAAAGGAATTTTAATGTATATTTTTTAAAGTCATTGAATATTTTACCTTTGAAGTTTGAATATAAAATGGCCGCAATTATGAATGAAAGCAGTTTTCTTAATTGCAAAGTAATTATTGTAGTCCTACTACATAGTTCGTCCAATTATTGTTTGCAAGGTCTTTTAAAAATAAATTTTTTAAAAAAGCATTTCTCCTGAGTTGATTTTCAAGGAGTTACGTATTTTTAGAAACTAAACTTTAAGCATCCGGCTATAATGTACATAATTTAATATTCAACAAATATTCTAAATTTAAACACATTTGCACAAACATAATGTAATTATCAACTGACAATTACAATTAATATAAAAATAAAAATTTGTATTCATAGAAAAATATAGACATTTTAAAGGAAGTTATTCAGAGGAGACAAAATAAACGAATTTTTAAAACAATATAAGTGCCATGTTTTGGAAAGCAACAATTTATCGAATCAGTATCAAATCAAACATTCAGTATAAACTCAAGCCAAAAGTTAAAAGTTTGAAAAAAAATTTAGGACATATTTATGGAGAAGTTTTTTTTTCATAGTTTCCTAAGTTGGAGAATGTGGGGAAAAGTATAGAAAAAAGTAAATAAATTACATACATTTCTTTAATCATGTTCGCGTTTACAAAGAACAAAATAAACTAGTAAAATGATTTAATTTTTCGAGGAAAAAGTCTTTTTTCACCTTATCGTAAAGCGAAACATGTTTGCACATGTGCTTAAAAGAAATAAAGTAATTTTATTTTTTTTCAAAATTATCACTCTAAAACTAAACTTTATTAATTTATATTTTTATTAATAAAATTTTAAAATTACTATCCAGTTTATAGATTTGAGAAATTATTTTTTTAAAAAAAACTATCAAGTTTTCATTTCTGTAAAAACTTTTTAAAATGCTATCTAAATTTTATTTCCGTAAAAAATAAAAAAATGCTATCTAGTTTTCCATAATTTTTTTTAAATTGCTATCTAGCTTTTAACTCTGTAAAAGATTTAAAAAATACCGCCAAACTATCTCAATAATTTTTTTTTAAGGAGCAGAGAAAAAAACTATCTACTCACCGCAAAAGCAGACCACCTGTTAAACGCGATATCAAAGTTACCAAAATATCCGGCAATACAAGAGGATGAAGTGCCGGATAGCTAAGCCGGACTGACGTAGCCGGCGCATGACAACCACCTGATAGGATGGAAGGGTTCATTCAGGTAGGAGAGCAAACAGAATACAGAGGCGCAAGATAAAAAAAGAGAAATGAATGGATTTTCAAAGAGGTTTACCTCAATTGATTCCCTGGTGAAAAGTAAGAGAAATATGGTGAGGAATATGAGGTTTAGTAAACATTTATAGCCTATTTTTCCCACATTCCTCAAGATTTATTTTGTGTTAATTTAAAAAATGAGACATTATAACAACAGAACATTATTTCATATTTTACTCAGTTTACAGCTTTCAAAAAACAAATTTCCTTTTTCTTTAAGTGCTATTTATCAGAGCACACACAATACCTAAGTTTTGTTATTAATTTAATATATTGTTACACTTCCTTTTGCTTTATTTTGGAATATTTATTCTATTTTATGCTTCGATAACTTTTTTTTTCTCGTTATAAGTTATCCAAAAGTTTCGCGCATACTAAAAAGTTTTTGATTCTCAAAGTTCGGAAAAGAGGGAGAAACAGTTTACATCCAAATGATTAAAAATGGTTCATATTTTTTGGTTCTGCTTCTTTTCTGTTCCTTTTTTAATGAATTTTACAAATCTGGATAGTGTTTTTGATCCTACTATTCATTATTTTAAGCGTTTTAGCATTTTTATACCTAATTTATTAGGAGTGATGTGAGATTATTGAATCTCGGCGAAAATTAAAAAATATTGTAAATCATGTTTTTTTCATCTTGAGAAATTTTTAAACATTTTAGGAAACTTTGAGACTTTTTAGGACAATTAAAAGAAACTTACCGAGTCTCAACAAAAATATTTATTAATAAAAAAAATTAAATTCCTAAAAATAGTAATATAAAAATAATGAAACTGCATATATTTTTACCCATTACTACTAAAATAACTCAGTGAGACACAATTACTTTTTAATTATTACAATAAAATAGTGAAGAATTCAGAAACATATATAAGCTTCAGTTGCATAATTTTATATTTCTAAGCTAATATTTTGATTTACTTAAATAATCTATATTATTAAATAATCTAATTTATTAAAATAATCTCAAAACCTCACTATTATAAACGCCTTTTTTAATTTTTAAAATTGTAATTTAGAGGGAAATATAAGAGAAAAACTATTTTTCACACCTAAACTATATATTTATAAGGCTCAAAAAGTAAACTCGTAATATACTCTGTTCGTTAAGAGTAATGTGATACACAGAGACACTATTACTTTTAATTTATTTTAATAAAATACTAATGAATTATTATACCTGTTAAGGAAAAATAATAAATATAGAAAAGTCTAGAAAAAATTATGATTGTTATTATTTTCGAAATCGTGAAACTTATAACAAAAATTTTTATGAATAAATTATACTGTTAAATAAAATCAAGTTCAAGCTTACTTCACTTTTTTTACTTTTCTTTCGAGAAATAAAAGTTTCTTCCAATAAATTATGGCAGTATACTGTAAAAAATTCAGGACCAAATTACTGTATAAAGTATCGGCACTTGAGATGCGTCATCCGTAAAATATTAAACAGTCAAAGATTTTAAGGTTATTACTGTAAAAATTATGGTATATATCAGGTTTTTTTGTTCCGTAACAAGTTCCGGTAAAAATAATATAAAGTACCAGTTCTCTGAGTTCTGGTACTTTATACCGAATTGTTTACAGTGTAATAACAATATATTAATATGATTCAAAATCTTTTTTCTTAGCAATGACTGTTTAATCTGGGCCAAAATAATAAAAAGTACTGTAATTTATCTGTAACTTATCTGTTTATTAATAAAAGATATAGAATGTTTTAAAATTAATAAATGTAAATATATAAATAATAAATATATATTTAAAATAATAGAAAAAATTATAATCCGTTATTTTATTAGCCCTATACACTATCACACAAAAGACCCATACTGGGCTGTCTAATATTGTCCTCAGACTATGTTAATATATTTTCCAAGATTTAATAGCTTATAATTCTTTCCGAATTAAACCACGTGAAAAAACTTTACACAAAGAGGTTCGAGATGAAAAAGTTAAAAAGTTTGAGATTTTTTATTACTTGAAAAAATAAAGCGAATAGTAAAAAATTACTTATTTTTTTAATCTCCGTTTTATCTCCGTTTGTTGCCCATATTGACTTTCAATTCAAACTTTGAAAGCCTTTTATGATCAATTAATTCATGTGTTTTCCTTTTAACTATAAAATTATTTATCTCCCACTCTAAATGAAAATATTTACATTAAATTTGAAATCCATGCTTTAATTGTAATCAAATTTTAGAATTCGTCTTATAATTATTTTAAAAATAATGAAAAGGAAGAATGTGCTACTTCATTTTTAGAGTTTTTTTTAAACACTAATAGAAACAAAAAAATTAAAATATGATAATTTTTTCAAAATAAAGTATACAAGCTCGTAATATAAGCATAATAATTTCAGTCATATCTAATCTTAGAAACATTAAATTTTGAATATTTTTAAAAATGTTTCATCAGGAATTTGTGAATTTTTTGGTTCGTTACTTATACAATACAAGAAAGCAAACAAAAAACAGCGCAAACAGTCTTAATAAATATGCGTTCCAGTCCCCTTAAACTAGTATTTTAATTTTGCACGACAAACGTTTTGAATTATACCAAAACAATTTTATTTCAAGATGGCAATGTAATTTAATGCATATCTTTTTACTATTGGAACTCATAACTAAACTAAAGATAGAAACCCTTAAACATTAAAATCAAAAGTTACTATGACAAATACAAGAAATACGAGCATGAAAGTATAATAGTGAAAAATAATGACAATAAATGATTAAAAATGATAAAATTTAAAAAATGAATCTAGATGATGCAGAATTTAATCAAATTTTATAAGTTTACACGGAAGAAACAAATTCTGTTAAAAAATACCTTAGTTTATGGTACTGATATTTCAGTGAGGAAAAGAAATCCTAATTCTGCGAATAAATCCAAAATATACTGTATTTTAACCACTAAAAAATTTTTCCGCTCATATGGTTATGGTTCACCGGAAATTCTGGTTTTAAAAATTATAGCTCTTACTACCACACATTTAGTAAAAAATGCAAAACTGAAAATTAAATTTAGCCGAATAAATAGTTTTTATGCCATGTTCTAAGGTATCATAATAAAAATACTAAATTGTATCACAAATTATAAAACCATATTTTATTGTTAATTTTACCAAAGTGCTTTGATAAAAAGTACAGAGTTTCTTGATATTGCCAAAGAGTCAGAAACGCGGTGAATTTTACCTTATTTCTGAAGTTTTGAACATACTTAGCGTAGGAAACTCAACACTAAAATTTAATTAAATTTGTTATTGCTATCAATGAATTAGATGCAACAAGATATCACTTAAAAAAAATCTATGTTTATTAAAAATACTTTACCTGATTGCTAACATTCTTGGAATGAAATTCAAACCTTTTTCAGCCCACAATTTCTTAAAAAGAGCTAAGACTTTTTTTTTTTTTTGTGAATTATGTAAACGAATATTGTAAGTGGAATAGTAAACTTGCTTAAACATAAAAGAATGCAATTAAATGAATAAAAAGGTCTAGAAGTTTTAAATATAGACTTTTAATCATTAAACGGAATAGATAACAGAAACGCATGCATTTTATATTTATTCTGTAGTGCAGCCGTTAAATGGGATCTTTAGGTACTCTTTTTATTTGAGAAAGTTTTAAATTATTGAACTTTGCTTCAGTTTTTTCACTTTTGCATTGTAGCCTGATTATAATTACTTCAAAAAAAATATGCCATAAATCCTCTATCTATTCTCATTTATGTTTAAATAAATATTGAAACTATGGTTACGAAGTTGTTCAAACGCATTGCTTATTTTGAAAATTAATGAGACGCGAAGTTTAGGATGAAGTGCATTCTGCACTGCGTAGAAATGTTTGAAACAACATCGAGTCTTACTGAAACGAAGAAAAATATATGAATTATAAATATGGTTTTCCTTCATAAATTGGAAACTATTTTACTGCGATTTTAGAAATTTGGTAGAATTTGCTTTACATATTTCTAATGGCAAAGGAGACTAATGAAAGTATATATGAGAACAAACTCTCCACGATTTTGAGATAATTTATTTATGAGCATGATTTTATGCGTGTCTTTCATATCTAGAAGTTTACAATATTTGAGTAGACATTACTTTTATTATGAAAGCGAAAGGCGAGTACGTAATAATCGTTTATTCTTGTTTTGATTCCAAGCCAATAAACTTTTTCTTTTAAACAAAATGAAATAAATAATGAAAAATAATGTAAAAAATAATATATTATGTAAAATTCATTTGTCCTATAATATAATACGAACTCTAATTAAAACGTTTAGTCGATTTTTGCTCAAATAATATAAACATTTTTGCTTATTCACTTACTTTTTTTCATTTGAATTTTTCGTCTTCAAACACTACCGTATATATATATATATATATATATATATATATATATATATATATATATATATATATATATATATATATATATATATATATATATATATATATATATATTGAAATTAAATTTTCCTAATTTAGCTATTAAAAACAGACAGAAACTTGTAAAATGTTTGTTGGCTAGAACCAGAGTTGGTTATGCTTGTTACTAGCTCACGGAAAGGACAATTCTGGTAAAATTAAAGTACTATACGTTAATGAAATTTCTGCTAAAAAAAGACCCATAATTCTGGTTAATAAAATCAAAATATACGGTATTTGAACCATGCATTAGTCAACTTTTTCGTTCACATGGAAAAAAAAAACAGTTTACCGGAAAGTTTGATTTTTAAAATTATAGTTTTTATTACAACTTAGTAGAAAATATAAAACTGATAAATAAGTTTAATCAAATAAATGGGTTTTCATGCCATGCAGTAAAGAAACATAACAAAATTACTAAATTTTACAACATTTACCAGATTTTATCGTATTTTATAAAACCATATTTAATTGTTAATTTTACCAAAATCTCTTCCTAAGCGCTTTGGTAAATATTACCGAGCTTTTTGGCATTTCTATAGAGCCAGAAACACGGTAAATTTTTTTCTAATTCTGGTAGTTTTGACCATAATTTTCTTTTCTCAGTGCAGGAACTTTTTCGGATCATTATGCTAAACAAAATTCTATTTCTGATGATTTTGAGGATGGAAAACCAGAGGAGGAATGGTTTTTGAATTTTACGAAAAAACAACCTTGTTTACCTTTGGAAAAAGACGAGTACCTACTAGTACAGTCATTGTGCAAACAAGTACAATCATTGTGCAAACCGAATACAATTCCAGTTTTTACAAAAACCCCAAAGCAGTATGTAAAAAGAAAAACTGATATCATCAGACAAAGCCTGATTTGTATTCAATACAGATGAGTGAGAATACAATAATGACACCCCTCCTACCGTGAGCATGTAATGAGTGAGAATAGAAAAACAATAGTTGAGGTTTCTGGAGGGTCTTACTATGATTCAACAGCAGTTCTAGGATATGTATCAACTGATGGTCTTCATCCCTTCTCAAGTGGTCAGAATTACCCGAAATATTCCCTTTTTGAGAATTTTAGTGGGTTGATTATGATCACCCCTTTAAAAGTAAAAGCAAGCAGCTTAGAAAGTTGATTATTTTTTTTCTCTACATTTTTAAAACTCAAGTAATCATCCTAAACTATTAAAATATTTTACATGAAAAAATGTTAAAATAAAAAAGTAATAATTAACTCAATTGACTCTACTAGAATTTTAAAAAATCTTTTGAACTGTACTATAAATAGAATTACTTAAAATTTTAATTTTGAAAAATAGTTAGGACACAGATTTTTTAGATGCTTCCATAACTACTTTATACATGCATTGAGTGGTTTTTTTTCACTATAATTTTACACTGTAAAAAATTATGGATCAAATTACGGTTTAATGAATCAGCACACTGGATATGAGTACTTTTTACCGTAAAATTTAACTGCATAATAAACCGATTATACAATAATTTTTTTACAGTGCATGGCCACTTTATTAGACACTCTATTCATTAGATATGAAGTACATATGCTCCTTATAACATATGGAACTGAAACACATTAATTGAATTATCCATTTACTTTAATAAAATATCTCTGTAAATTTGTTAAATGAATTAGAATTGTCAATAAAAAGAAAAGTATCTGAAATTCGAGTATGATGTGTACCTTTAAATCTTAAACCCTTTGACTCAGAATTTTTATGAAACTCATTTTTCATTATTTTGTATTAATTTTGGTCAAAATAAGTAAAAATATTATATTTATCATTTTAATAATTTATGACATTAAAATACAGCAAGAAACACCGTTGTCTTTTTCTGAGTTAAGGGTAAAATCTTTCGAGCACGGCTCCCTTCTAAACAATAATTTTTCAAATTTGGAATTATTTACAGTTGTTAAGATCTAATAGACAGTTATTCATAATCGAAGTTTCTTTAATTAAAAAATCAATTATTGATAAATTTTTTGAATGTGAATGAAAAAAACTTCATTTTTTGAACCATATAGTACAAACATAATTTCGAAAATCTAGCAGATTTGTTTAGTAACTATTAGCTTGCTTGTTATAATTAAAAAAAATAACAAAATATATTTTACGTCTAATTAGAGAGCCAGGAAAAGAATATATAAACGGGACACGGGTGTCCCATCTGCGTGAAAGGGTTAATACCGAACATTCCCTGTAAATTAAATATGGTTAGAGCTTCAAATGGGCAAAAAAAATCCTGAAACGTATTTTTTACTTTGAAAAGAGCTTAGCTGTTAAAGATTTTTTTTATCTTTAGAAAGTATTATTTAATGTCCATTTTCACATATCTAAAAAGTCAAAAATTTAATACAAATTTCAATGACATAAATTCGTGATTTTACTTCATTCTATTTAAAATGCAGTAAATTTATTTAAATAACAAAGAAATTACATTAGTTATCAATGTAAATAATTATTTTATAATTTATTAAATACCGTATTACTTCAGAAAATAGTTTTTCAAAGAAAATAAAATCGATTTTTCTCTCGATATCTTACATTCGATTTCCTTTTTTTTTTCTTTCTAAAAATCGATTACAGGGATTTTATTCTGCCATCTGTGACCATTCTCTTGAGTTAACTTTCATAATGAAAATTGTACACATAGAAAAGAATCATCGAGGAAAATCAAGGAGAACAAATTTATTTAACTTCTTAGCTTCAAAAATATTTAAATATTAATGTCAAGAAAGTGTATCACTAAACGTAATTCCCAAGAAAATAGTTCTATTCTTAAGTTATTAAATTTATCCATTTGTAAATGAGAAGTTTTGGCATTGACTTAATTTATTTTGATGGCTTTATAGTTTTTTTTCTCTATTGACCACATTTGAACAACTTCATAAACAGATTAAAGTGTAAGTGTTTGAAAACAGTTAAGTTTTACAAAAGGGAAACACTTAATGTTTTTAAAATGAAGCATATAATGTATTATAAGTGAAGCATTTAATGCTTTAATAAATAAATTGAACTCCTGTTTTTCAAAAAATGAAAAGCTAAGTTCTTGTTATTATACACAATTTTTTAAAAATATAAAAATAAATAAATTTTTTCCTTTATATTTATTAATTGCTCGATTGTATGCGGGGTATTATTGAATAAAAGTAAAACTGATTTTTTAAACTCCACTTCAAACTATTGTAAATGAAATACATGAAAGCAGATTTCTCCTTAAAAATAAATATTTAGTAATGACAAAGGATAAATATTTAATGAAAGCTGTAATTTGTTTTAAAAAAATATAGATTTGAACCATTTTTTAATGTTTTGCAATTTATAAGTGTTACTGTTTTTTAACTACATATAACGACGACTTCGTTCCTATTTATATTATCATCAGCAGCATTGGCATGATAGACCTTTGTGGGCCTGAATCTTTCTTTAGCAGCTTTTCCCAATCCATCAAGGGATTAAATCAGCTACAATGTAACAAAAAAAGACATTTAATTGTTATAAAAAATGAATAAAAGATTTTTAATTATTTAAAGTATTAATAATACATTCCATTTTTTCCTTATACGAAATATCAAATTTTTTCACGCAAAAAAAATTCAAACTTCAATTTCTTCTTATTCTATTCTTATAACTCTTCTTAATACTAAACAAATTCTTTCTTTAAAATGACATTCTGGAGACCCGAATGCTCAATGGTAACACTTCGCACAGGTCTGGGTTCCTTCCTCGAACCGGACTAGAATGGCTCAGGATTTCCCTTCAATGGATCGATAAAATTAGTACCAAGAGCTAAACACTGGGTAATCTGAATTTCGCTTAGGGATTAAACACTGGACGTTCTGCATTCCGCTGATTATAAAACCGGAACATCTGCTTCTCTACACCAGAGTCCAAAGCCAAGAAAAATGGAATGGGCACAATTGGCCTTGATCCATCATGGCTTGTCATATCTTAGAATTTAAATTAGTTTTTTAAAATTAAATTATGATTTTTTTTAGATAAAGCTTTCCGTAAATTTTTCAATATATTAATATTTACAATTTATTAATATTTAAAATTTATTAATATTTACAATTTATTAATATTTACAATTTATTAATATTTACAATTTATTAATATTTACAATTTATTAATATTTACAATTTATTAATATTTACAATTTATTAATATATTTACAATTTATTTACAATTAATATGATACTCACAAACAATTTTTCTGGCAAACATTCTTTTTTCAGATCTCCATGACAAAAAATTTGAAGATATAACTAAATTCCGCTTCTGGCTTTTTAATACACACTGTTAAGTTTTATTACATTTTCAAAAATATTAACTAAATAGTTTTCACAAATATATTTTTAATTGATTAAATTTTTTCAACTCTTACGGTTTTTTATTTCAAATTTTATTTAACTCTGTTCCATGCAGCCATCTTAAAACTAAAACGCAGACGAAAATAAATTATCTCGAAAACATTCATGAAAACGATAATTCAAATAAATATTGACAAAAAAAAAGTTCCAAAAACTAAATTTTATGGAAATATTCCATAAAATTACCTTTGAACGAACTAGTAAATGTATACAAAGGTATTGGCAGGATAGGTTTTTATTTTCTTTCACGTCATACCTACAGTTTAATATCGAACGAATAATTCTTACATGTTTAATTTAATGGTTATCGAACAATTTAGAGTTAGTAAGTACAAAAATGCTTCCAATGAAAACAAAACCGGCTAAATAGCTACCAAGAAATTAAATTTAAAGAAGTGACAACCAGCTCATTATTTTCAATGCATTTTCCATTTATGAAGTATTATTTCGAAATATACTTTTATAAGTAATAATATTACAGAAAAAAAATTGCTCAAGTATTTTTTAGCTATGATTTATTTTGTGGTACTTTTGTCTACTCACGATTTAAAGACCTCACGTCGCACCCGTTACCGTCGATAAAACGAGAATCGTTAAATCCAACGTTGACAGCAATTGTAAATTTCAATTTCAGGGTAAATTTAATTAAGTTTCATACGTCTTTATAGGACTGAATGGATGACATTATTTAATAAACATTTTTTCAATAGCTTCTTATTAATTTTTGTTCAAATACTCTACACTCTTTCACAAAGTTTCACTAATCGAACTAAAAATTCTGTTACCTCTTATTTCAACGATGCATAAAAAAAAACTTCTAGAACTACATTTTTTTATTTTATTCTAAGTACAATTGTGATAACAGTTCATTAGTTTCTGATACAAATTTTTTAGATAAAAGTAAAAAATTCTTGTTTGGCAACGTTTAAATTACAATTTCTGATTAGGAATTTGAGTATGTTGAAATTCGAATTCAAGCAATTATCACTTAAAAATAACTTAAAAGTAAGCTTATTTTATATATATATATATATATATATACTTATAAATCATTTTTTTTTACTATTCAGGTACTCAAATTCATAATTTAAATGACGCTCCCAGTATATCTACAATAGCAATCTCGTTGAATTTCAAATCTTTTGGAACAGCAGTTTCGATATAACCGAGAACATTCTAGTGCAAATTTGTATAGATGATTAAGTTAGCAGTGTGATCATAATTTAAATAACGTGCCTGGTGCATTTTCAATAACAATCTCGTTGAATTTCACATCTTTTGTAACCAGAGTTTCTATATAACTAAGAATAATATAAGCAGTTTTCTCAATATATTTTTCCATCAGTAGTTAAATGGTATCCTTATGCAAATTTGAATCGATCGTCGAGTTGACAGCGTGACCATAATTTACATAACGCTTTCAGTATATCTTCAACGACAATCTTGTTGAATTTCAAATCTTTCGGAACAGCAGTTTTCATAAAACTGAGAATACTCTAAGCAATTTTCTTAATATTTTTTTTCTATCGGTAGTTAAATTGTATTCTCATGCAAATTTGTATCGAATATTGAGTTGACAGCGTGATCACAATTTAAATAACGCTCCAGTATATCTTCAATAACATTCTCGTTGAGTTTCAAATCTTTCAGAACTGCAATTTCTTTAAAACCAATTATACTTTAGGCAGTTTCCAAAACATTTTTATCTATCAACAGTTAAATCATACTCATATGCTAATTTTTATCGATCGTTGAGTTGACAGTATAAACATAATATAAACAAGTATATTAAGCTTTTGCAGATTATATTTAATAAAGATATCATAGATAAAAAAAACAACATGTAAATAAATAAACTAGTCTTTCATTTATCTAAGCTATGAAATGACAAACATACTGCTCCAAAAGCAAATCCTCTTGTCTTTTTATTGACAAGCCTTAAAAGAATATATCTTCTACAAGTAAGAAAATATTTGAAACACGTTGAAAAATATTTAAAAGAGAATAGAGGCTGAATTTCTTCCACGTTATGTACTTGCGTAAATAAACTTAAGCTCTCAGAGCTTACTTTGAAAAGCGTAGGATACTGAATTTAAAATGCTTGTCAATGTAATATACCTTGCCTTAGAATAAAGGATTATTTAATAAAAAATGAAAAATAACTGCCTGATTTTATTTAGAATGTTGCACTTTAACTGCTTTCTCATTTTAAAGTTAATCCACATTTTGTAGTTTTACTTTTATTCACAATTGTGTGTAATTCATTTCTTATTTTTGAACGCAATATCAACATGATTTATCAATACTGTTTTCTTCAAAACTATCGATTCTAAAATATCAACAAAATTTTTCAATGACTACAATCTATTTTTTTTCTTTAAATATTTTCCAGACATTTTTAAATTTCATTGAAATAAGTGATATTTTCCAAAGCAATTCAATACATTGTGTTCATTTTCTCTTGTTTTCATAGCACTTTCATAACATCAGATCCCAAACATTACTTTCTTTTATGATAATATTTTTGAATAACAGTTACAATGGATTAAAAGAAAGTTTAAAGGTATTATTGTCTCGTTATTTGAAAACAGTCAAGTATAAGTTTTTAAATGTTAAAAGAAAATGAAGGCATCGGAGTTGTAACAACTAATAATGATTTAAAATAAGTACATCTTTTTTTTAAATAATTACTTCCTTTTCTAAATCATCAGTTGCTACAGCTCTGGCTCCCCATAAATCCATATAGGG
Source organism: Parasteatoda tepidariorum (assembly GCF_982258835.1). Lineage (NCBI taxonomy): Eukaryota > Metazoa > Arthropoda > Arachnida > Araneae > Theridiidae > Parasteatoda > Parasteatoda tepidariorum. The sequence goes on along the minus strand of NC_141765.1, from coordinate 47,854,022 downwards.
AGCAAAAAAAAAAAAAATACCCGCAGGAACCTAGAACAAAAATAAAATTCTATATCACTTCTTACTTTACTTTTATACAGTAACGAAAGTGAACTTCTATGAATAACAGTTGGTCTATTGATGAGATTATAAGTTACAAGACTTACAATATGTGAAACAATAATTGTATTACTATAATTTACAGTAAGAGACAATAGGATATACTAATCAATTTTAATGCTAACCATTTTATAAGTTTTGAAATTAAACGCAAAATGTAATAAACTCCGAATAAATAAACAATATAATTTTTTTCCAGGTGTATTTGGATTTTTATTCTTCAAAATGAAATCAGAATGTAATGAATGTCTTAGACTAAATCGAAAGCTAAAATTCTGATAGTTATTAGTACTTTTTTTTATTTTTGCCATTGCTGGAAATAATTTAATAAATTTTTGGGCAAAGGTGCGTAAACGCACCATTTCAATAAATATTTTTTATATTAAAACTGTGACTTATATTTACATAAATTTTACTTTCTGCTATTTTTAAGGTTTCTGAAGACGTCTACAATATATTAATAATTCTATTGGAGTAAACACTTTTTGTTGAGAAATTTTTAAACCATGTTAGTTTTTTTTAAATTTTTTTTTTTACCTGGAAACGGTAAATGACTTTTTGAAAGTGTATAATTATTCCATTTGAGATTAATAATGTTTTTATGATGGATTAAAGTTGCAAGTTCTGTAAATAAAATTTAAAAAAACAAATGTCATAAGAGAACTAGTGTTTAACTAAATGATTTGTCCATTGATTAGGCCAATAGTGCATATATGCGTCATTTTGTTTCTAAAATAAAATATTATTTTTCCTGCATGAAGCCTTTTTTGCGTCTGATCCAATTTAAGCATATTTCAATGAAAGTAACAACAAATTTTATATTTTTTTTTCGCTTGGCCTAAAATGGGTTAAAGAGCTAAATAAGTTTTACAGCTACAAAAAGTTTAATCGTACATTCGCACTTAATTTTACTCAAAAAATAATTGGCAATAATTGTTTTTAATTAATTGGATAATTATCAGAAAGCTTTGTACTGTAAGATAAAATAATTTCAGCTGTATTAAATATCATAGTTTTGTACATTACAATTTTATGAAAAAACACAAATTTGAAATAAATCAGTTAAGTAGCTCGTAAGAAATGCAAGTTTAAAAATTTATTACTTTTAATAAAAAACTACATTTTTCAGGAAAATTTTCAATTGATTTATCGACATGCCAAAATTAAGTAGTTCTCATAAGAAGCAATCACTTTTTTTTATTATCGATTTTTACAAATTTTCTATGTATATTATTAGTGCAATTTTCAAAAAGTTAAACTTTCACTATTTAAATTTTTATAACAAAACAAATGAGTAGTCTTTTGCTAAAACACAGTAACGAAAAGAAATGTCGATATCGTAAAATAACATCGTAATTCATAATATTTATAAAATGATTTCTAGAGAAAAAAATACAAAATACGTTTTCAAGAAATAAATGTAAAATAATGCATTCAAAAATTTATACAAAACGTGAATCGAAAAACTCTGGAGATGAAAGAAGATTTTATTGCTTTCTATGGAATAATAAACCAATAATCTTTTATCCGAACTGATTTGAGAGGCGTTGTTAGAAAGAATAAATTTAGGATTGTTAAGCTCAGAAAGCAGAGTAGGTTATATTTTGTGACTGCTGTCCAATTTATTTTTTAATAATATTCTCAGTTGTTACCATTTTATGTTATTTATTTTCAAGATAAGTGAAGGGAAATTGTAGAATAAGCAGTTATTGATATGAGAGAACAGAAAAATCAGCTAAGAAATAAAAGCCACGCGTTATGTAATAGTTTAAAATAGATTTTCTAACATCTGTAAATTTTCCGTTGCAAAATTTATCTTTATGTATTTTCTATCAGTAATGTTTTAAAATTTTTAGTGTGAGCTTTGAAATGTAATGTGATTACAAGGCAAATTGGAGTTGACGGCATTGAAAAAAAAAGGGGGGCTTAATACCCCAAGAACTATGTTAAACTCAGAAAATAGTATTAAAATGATGTCTTACTCCAACAGAAGAAGTTTTAATATTTTTTTATCTTCTCTCAGTGGATAAGATAGAGCTCTAATTTTTTTTTCAGCAAAGTCTTAAAAAAATGGTTAGATTTTAAGAGCTAAAAATTTAAGGTTAGATTTTAAATGGATAGATTTTGATTGCATACGCATTCAACTTTATCAAAACGGAGAGCGTAAATCAATTTACACAACTGAATGGAATTTTTCTCTTAATAAGCGTCAAATAACAGCCAATAGTACATATAGTGGTTTTAAGGTATTCCTTTATCATTTTTATTATTATTGTCATATAATTTTGAGCCAAACTCAGAAGACAATCAAGTATTAAAAAAGTTTTCCTAGAGAATATTGTTATTAGGGAGACTGAAAAGCATTTAGATTGCATAAAACAAATAAACACAAAAACCTTTCGAGTTAGCCTGATAACACTTTAATCCGTGATCTTTTCACTCCTCTATTTACGTTTTATGGGCACGGAACAATGTTCGCTAATATCCTTGACTGAGACTTTAGCCAGTCTTTATCAGAGGTATATTCTTTGAATTGAATTTGTCGTGTACCTATGAGCGTTGCTAATCAGGTAATTAATTTAATTTGTATCCAGCGTTTATAATCTTATTTCCTGCTTAAAAAATTGTGGTGCTCTCTACCGAAAATGATTTCCTGAACAACTTAAAAATATGGCTTTATATTCCCCTTAACTTTCTATGAATAATTTTATTATAATCATAATTTGTTACAACCGGTAGATGGTTTTAATATAATCGTTCTTCCGATTAGCAATTTTCTTGAAAATTCGAAAGCATTTTCATTAATGTGCGTAAAAACTTCTTTGCAATAAAATTAGTTGCGATATAAAATAATAAAGTTATATATTTAATAAAGAATAGAAACATTTATTCACAAGAAATTAAACAACCCCGAATACGTAATAAATGGCTAGTGGTTATCTTAACCAAAAATATTGGATTTATATAGAAAGGGAAAAAAAGAAAAGAAAGAAACGCTTTAGGAAAACATTGTCATTGTGTCACTTTTGGCTTCCAGAAATGACAGCTGAAATAAAGTTGAATTGAAAAGAAAAGAAAGCGTTGTGTGTTTCAGAAAATATATTCGAACAAAAGTTACAAATCTTGATTTTTCTTTCCCGCTATTTTTCTATGCTAAAAAAAAAGGGAGAGGAAAAAAAAATGCTGGTATCAGTGTAAAAACAATAAAAAATTCATAATGAGAGACGTTTCCAACCTTTTTTTTTAATGTTACAAGATTAAACACTAACAACTTCTAAGCTTGATAGAAATTTAACGAAATTCAACCAGAAGAAAATAATGATTTGCTGTTTAATTAAAAATTAATTTAATGCTAATAATAGCATTAAAAGAGTTAGTGTATTTTAAAAAATCTCGGATGTAAGTACAGAAAAATGTACCGGCACTCAGGTTGCCGATATTTTTACCGTAAAATCCATGTTTACCGGAACAAAAAATCTGACATACTGTAATTTTTACATTATTAATTACCGTGAAATCCCTGTTAAATATTAATTACTGTGAAAATCACAGTATAATATTTCACGGTAAAAATGGATTTTGCGGATGATGCACACAAAGTACCGGTACTGTATTTCATTTAATCAGGAATATTTTATAGTGAAGTGAAAAGGGCGAAGCAAGACATGCTGTGTTCTCGAAATACATCTATAAATGCATAGTTTTAATTGTTGTTAAAACTCTATTTATAATAGATAAGGTAAAGCTAGGAGAGTTTGCACACAATTCAACAAAATAATGAACATTAACTTTTTGCAAAACTAATTCTTAATAATGTTAACTACATTTTTGTTGTTGTTATTCTTAAATTGTTTGTTGAAATTGTTGTCAGGTTCGTGTAAACATCATAATATTAGAAGGGAACTTAATGTTTAAAGAACCAGAAAAATGAAAGAACTTTAATTATATACAAAAAAATTTATGAATGAAAAAAAGTGACTTTTATTGAAAGGAATTAGCATTATAATCTAAATTTTCATACAATTTCTGTTCAATTGATAAGAACATCTGAACTTAGTGTTACAAATTTAATCGTTAAAATATTCTTTAAGTATTGTATAAATTTATGAAAAAGTTCTTAATTTTATAATTACTTTTACTTATTCTAAATATGAGGAACATGAAGAACACTTATCATAAATGCTGCAAAAAATTTACTTAAATGTATAAATCCTCATTATCCACATCTTTAATGTGTACGCTTGTAAAAGCTTTTTGCTGTAGTATAAATTTCAGCCATATTTTAATGTTCTTTCTTTCAGCTTCCGATGTTTCATTGTTGAAAATGGATATTGCATTCCATATAAATACAATAATTATTTTTATGAACACACACAAAATTTATGTAATGAAATGAGCAAAATATAAAATACATTGTTTCTCTTTAATCAGAAATATACTTAAATTAATACTTTTTGAGATTGATTCATTCGTTTTTGCATCAATTAATCGTAGTATTATTTTTTACAGAAAAAAGAAAGGCCACTAGATTATTTGTTCGAATCCAGCCAGTCAAAAAGTCCGTGTAGTAAATGGTGCACATTAAATCTGTCGGGTCACAAAGTCCTCCATGTTTTCATAACAAATTACACCTCTGGGGGTACTGGATTGGAGATTGATCATTCTCTGGTTCAGGTCGATCTGTGGATGAATGAATGGGTTCGCCCTATAAAACGGGTGTGGCAGAAGTCGAATTTTTGGCTTCTGGAAAATAAGAACAATCGCACCCAAAGTGCCTGCGATAAGATCATCAAAAATAGTATTTAAATAGTAATGTCTGTTGCTTTTTCATTTAAATTTTAGTCTTTCTAAATTTCCCTAAGAGTTAACATGTGTACCCAGTGGCCGAGTAATTTGACTTTTTCAAGAAGAAAATAATTTATAAAAAAAAAATAAATATAATAGTACTATATTTATATAACTTATTAAGAATAATATATTGTACACAACTAAACAACAAATATCTTGATTAAATCTGTTAGTTTCTAGGTCTTCAAATTTTGGCTGGTCTGACCCTACTTACCCTTATGTATCGTTAATGTGAAGGACATTTTTGAAGTTTTCAGAACTTTATGTAATGCAGAATTTATTTTAAATTTAATTCATATTAAAAGGTAAACTTCAATTTGCTTCAAAATGTTCATATATGTCAAAATACATCTATAGTAATTTTTTTAAAAACAACTTGATTAGTCCAAAATATGCATATTTAGGAGCATACAGAATTCTAACATGAGGTAGGACACTTTGTGAATTCTTTATAATTTTTTGCAGGGTGAAATTCATTTAAGATTGCTTTATGATTAAAAGTGAGCGTAAATTTGTTTGAAAATAAACATTTATGACAATAAATATTGTTTGAAAGATTTTAAGATATTTTGCCCAAAGCATGGCAAGCTCAGTGCATACTTATAGACAGCGTTAGTCCTATGTCACTTCGCGACGTCACCAATGACACCTCCCTCGAAGCATTGAATTTTTATAACAAAATAGTTTGATTAAATATATTAAGGGTCTGGTTTGGATAGAGAGTAATCGGTATGATATACAGTAAAGAACCAATTATCCGGGATGCTCGGAACCATCACTATCCCGGATGTCTGAATTTCCTGATTCTCTGGATCAGCCAAAAAGAATCGTTAATCGATGTTTTATAAAACCCGAATTACAATGAAAAAGAGTAACACATTCTAAATTAAGAAAAGCTCTCATAAAATTTAAAAAAAAAAAAGGTAGAAAAATAACATTTTAAAGAATAAAAACATTCACAAGTTTAGACAAGAAAATCAAGTTTAAAAAATACGAAATTCACATTTTTATTTTTTGAAAATTAATTATAATCACTAAATTAACTAATATAAAATAAAACCAATGATTAAAAAATGCAATGTATTTAATACCTAATTATAAGGAAAAAAGAAAATGATAAAATAAAAGGAAAGTCTATTAATCTAAATAAAACATTCGAAAATTACCAAACGGAAACGATAGTTCAGGGTGGCCACTCAAATCAATTTTCAACTTTCTCTGATTTCTCCAGGAAAATTTTTTAAAATTTCCAGGTCAGAGTGTTTTTTTTCTCAGGATGGGTAGAAGAAAAGTGTCAATAGTATGAAGTTTTTTTTATTTAAAAGTTACTTTTTTTATATATCATCGTGAAAAAATAATTAGACTAAATATATTTAAACAATTTGGCAAGATTTTGTTTTTTAATGTTTTGAAACATTAATTAAAAAAAAATTAAGATAGGTGGAGAAAACAGTATGTTTAGCTGGTTATTATATTGTTTTTATTGAATAAAATAATTTTAATGTGTTACTTAAAGTAGTTTCTGCTTAAAGTGTACCAACCAAATGGCAAGTACAGAATGACCAAAAAATCCTTAAATAACTATTGCTTAATATATATCTTCAGTAAGCAGAAGAAAACCATTCCAGATGATTATACATCAAGAAATTTTTATTCATAATGGCTCCCAAAAGTGTTCGCTCACTTATAACTTATGTTGAAATAGGGTACTATTCATTGATTAAAATGAATACTTCTGAATGGGTATTTAATAATAAGATGTATAATCTATTCTTAGTAAAACTGCATTGAATATTTAAAAACAAAGCAAAAGTTTATTTTCGAGAAATCAATAAAAAAGTAACAAAAAATTCCCCCCACAAAAATCATCGTACACTTACATTTTTCGGAATTTCGAATTAAAATTATCGTCTATTGCTTTAATTTTTTTATTCAATTTTTTTTCATTTAATTGTTTATTTATTTGCAATTTAGTATGAAACTTATGATAGCAAAATTATATTTTTAATTTTTACTAGCTAACTCCATAATATTTTCTTTGAACATTTAAAAACGGCTTGTAGTCATAATAAAACAATAGACAACATTCGAAAGTTGATTATTTGTCATCATACCAGGTAAATCAGCAATGAATATTGCTAAATTAGTTTGTGTCTTATTCCACAGTGTATTATGAGATAAAATGCTTAAAAGAACGACTTCATATCAGAGATTAAAATTATAAAATTTGTGGAAAAATTCATAAATTCACAACTGAGTGTTGTAAAAATTTGTGTATAATTTAATTAAAAAAAAAAATATTTCTCTCAAATTTTAAAATGACAAAAAAAAAAAAACTAGTTACATTTATTTACAGACTTTTAAAAGCTATTGTAGATGCGAAAAGAAACTCTACTGAATGTTATTTTAACAAAAAATTAGAATATTTACTGCAGGAGGAAAAATCTTTGGAAAGTACATGATGACTTTTGTGAAATAAAGTTTTTGTTACTTTTAGATGATTAATTTCTTATAAAAAAAAACTTTGTGTTGTTTTTAAAATATTCCATACAATTTAGCTAAGAATAGAATACATTTTCTATTATTTAATATCCATTCTGAAATATTCATTTTAATTAAGGGATTTCATTGAAAGTCATAAGTGTACGAACACTTTTGTGAGTCACTGTATTTACATTTCAATATAAGGGCATTTTATACTGTGTTTTATGTAAACAGTGCTTTTTATAAAATTCATTGATCATATTTTCCTTAAACTAATATCTCAAGTCAAATTTTTAAATCGTAATATTGTTTTTAACAAAATATTATTTTAAGAGATTCAGTATACAAAAATGAATGTCACAAATTGTCTAATTTCTTGTTGCATACTTAATGCAAAAATAGATAAAATTCTTTAAACTTTATGGTTTTTTCTCATTTGAAATTAAAATATTTAAAGAATTCTAATCTAAACACATGTTTTTTTTAAATTTAGCACAGCTAATTAATTTTGTTTTTACAACTAGAAACTTGCACCCGTTCAGTGCCGAACAAAAAAACTAAGTTTCGTTTTCCTTCTTCCTAATAAACACATATGAATGAAGAAAAATTATATTTTATGTTTATACATCATTTAATATGTTTCCTATACATTCCTTAATCTTAGTTAGCTTTTTAGTGTAAAAGGGGAAATAGTTTTAGAAATATCCGGGAAATGCAAGCAACATTTTTGAACTTTCGATCTTGTGAATTTCATTACCATATAATTCGAATTTTGAATCAAAATTCAAATATTTAACAACAAAACAGTAAAATTAAATATTAATATATAATTAGTTCTGAAAAAAACTTTTTCTTAAAATTAAAATAGGTTATGAAAGGTTAAAATGAAATCGGGAAAATTAGCATTAATGAAACAATTTGTCAACAAACATTGCTGTTAGCGATTCTAAGAAAATGTGTGATTGGTTGGCTCTGCTGAGAAAAAATGATTCACAAATTTTTTTGGATGGGAGTACAATAGAGTTAAATTCCCAGCTTTTCTTTAAAAATTCCTGATTTTTCCATGTTTTTATCAAAATTTCCCTGATTTTTTCCAGTACAAAAAATTCCCCTAAAATTCCAGGTTTTCAAGGTGGGTGGCCACCCTTAGCAGAATCAGAAATGTATCATTTTTTTAAAAAAAAGAAAGCTGCAATCTGCTACATAAAATAATCGTCTTATAGTAATTATTAATTGTATGATTAGACAAAAAAACAATCTTCTTTTATTTCCTTAATAAAAGCAGACGATTTTTAACGAAAGCAGATGTGATTCCACATCAAGAGAAACTTACAAATGATACCGCACTTCTAAAGAATCGGAATTTATTCAATTGAAAAATATTGTTTTGTTAATCAATGTCAAATAGATAAATATAACAGGCGATTAAAAAACGTTTTGTTTGCAATAAATAATCTATAGCATAATCTATATAATCTATATTCTGTTTGCAATAATAATATTGAATTATCCGAAATCATAAAACAATTCATCACAATAAATCAAGGATAACAAAAATTTAGCAACTAAAATGGATTTAAAAAAAAATCTAATATGTCAATACTCTTAAGGCAGAAGTTTCTTTCAAGTTCCATAATTCGGACATCCAATTGACAACACTCAGAAACAATTAAGAACAATAGTAGAATCTTGAAGATGCATCTAATAATGGTTGGCTCATAAAAAAAATTGGATTATTTTTTAATCCCCTATTGGGCAAGCATAAATTACGAAAAACGGAAGAGTGAAATCCAACAATTTGATCGAGTGTCAAATTCTCAGACAATTCCCAGGTTTAAGATAAAATTGCGTTTTCCCCTGAAAATTCAGACTTTTTTTTCGTCTCAAATCTCGTTTTTTCTGACAGTTCCCGGGGCTAACGAATCTGTCATTCTAGTCTCAGACAATATCTTATCAATTTTAGAATTTTCATCCCAGATTCTAAATTAAGCAGGAACCAAGCTTAGAAAGATTTTCATACTTATTATTTTATTTGGTTTTTATTTTTTAAAATGTCACGCTTTTATAAGGAGTCTAGTAAAATTTTATAGCATTTTTAAATAAATGCTACCAATTTTTTTCTTTTTTAATTCACTTCTTTAAATAATATGTTATAAAAATCTAACTACTCAAATTTGGATTCTAACAGATATTTTTAATAACTATGTTTGAAATTATTTAATTTGTACCAATAAGAAAAATTTATTCATTTTATTTCAACGAGTTATGAATTTTTATAGTAGTCTGAAAAAGCTTGAAGGTTTTTGTATCTTTTCCCCCATTAGCATAGCCAATAATAATATTGTATTAATATAGCAATGTTAATAATTCACAAATTTCTTCTGATTATTTTTTAAATGATTAAATTTAGCTTAACTATATTTCACATTTATTATTGAATAAAAAATAGCCGCATTTCAATCATTTTCTTATTTCCATTTCAGCATAGCCAATAATAATATTGTATTAAAATAGCAATGTTAATAATTCACAAATTTCTTCTGATTATTTTTTTAAATGATTAAATTTAGCTCAACTATATTTCTCATTTATTATTGAATAAAAAATAGCCGTATTTCAATCATTTTCTTATCTCCATTCCACTTTTTTTTAACTTTTTCTTGGTAAAGTATAGGGATGTATTGTTCTTTTTATTTCTCTTTCAGCTTCTGTTCACTGATATCCGTGCGCAATGCATTACCCTCACCCCCTGATAAATCAAAAAGAAAACAAAATCAGCATGTCACTCCTTAGTTTGATTGACGGAAGCTTGTCAGAAAAACAATGATTCTTTTAAACACACTTTCTTGCGTGTTTAAAAACAATTGTTCCTTCTCTGCCCCCTCTTGATCTAAAGATCTTCAAGGTCACGGAAGAAATATTGAAGTTTTCTAGCATCATTAATTTTTAGTCCAAGGCTTGTTAAATTGCAAAAAATGAGAGATTATTTTCTTTGTCATCTTACGAAGTTTAAATTCTAACTCGCTGTTTGGTAAATTTATTAGTGCCTTAATTTTTTTTTGTTAATGAACCAAAATTAATTAAGTGAGATGGAAAGGTTGTTGAAGTTATTCAAGTGGGTTTGTAACACAGAAAATAATTAAAAATGTAACATAAAATATTGATAAATCTAAAGTAAACTAACAAAAAGTTCACACAAAACAAGAAGAAATTTTTCTTTCATTCATACTCAATGATTATGATGCCTACTCCAAGTTAAGGCCTTTTAGGTATGGAGCTTTGTCAAAGGATTGACCAAAGTTCTAAATTATAGCTGCTAAAATATAATTGGGTGGTTTTGGAGACTACTAATAAGTTTAACTAACATGAATGTTCTTTTCTAGATTTTTATTATAATGTTACATTTGCTAACTCAAATTTAGCTTTTGAAGTTCGAATTAGAAGTTGTTGGTTACGATTGCTTAATGATTCACGCATGTGGAAACATAATATTTAATAAAAAGTACTATTATGGAAAGGATAAGGATGTCAATACTAAACTGATTTTTTAAGTTGGCACTGCATTTCCTCATGAAGTGCATGGCCATTTTCTAAAACTACACCCAAATTTTGTAGTTGCATGTTGCATATGAATTCGTTGACTAGCTATTTTTAGTAAGTATGCTTGTGTTTTCACTTTGTATCTTTATTTAGAAATAATTTTTTTCTATTGGCTTGTTAAGGTGTAAAATCTGACGAAATGAATTAAACTAGTAAAGTTATAGCTAAAAAGTAAATCTTTTAATGCACTTGTATAGATGAAAGCGAGTAACAAAAAATCAACATCAACAATTTCAAAAGAAACATAGAAAAAATATATAAATTTTGATTTGTACTTCAGGAATATGAATTTGTGACACATGGTATTTAAAGATGATGCAGTAATAACATACTTTGTTTAAATAACATATCAATCTAAAATTTTAAATCTTGCTTTAAAAAGATCAAAAACAATTTTTTTAACAGTTTTTGCAAGCTCTTCAACACTGTTAAATTGCTCCAACTTGCACCAATCTTGCTTACTAACTCCTAGTGGCGGCTGAAAAGAAATAGAAAATTTATTTAAAATATATGTATACACATATACTATGAACCGTCTATATAAATTTAGATTTTACCCTAATTCTTCCCTAGTAGAACAATATTTTAAAATGTGACAACTACTCATTAGTACCCTATATAGGGAGGAAAAATGCAAACTAGAAATTTTTTTTGGACATATATTAGTATAAAGTATTCATATTTTTCCATTTTAATAACAACAGCAGAAACAGAACATTTGGTTGCTAATGTAGCTTCCATTTTACTTTTTATAGTTTCAAATCTGAAATTCACTGTATTTTCAGAGCATGAAAAAGAAACTAGGTAATTGAAATATTTAATAAATAAAATAGTTGCATTACGTAAATATAATTGTAAGAGCTTTTTTCTAAGAACACATTTTTAGGTATTAATAATTTATAAGAATTTTGAAATTATCCATCTAAAAAAAAAAAATCCTTTTATAACATTTCATAGCTTAAATAAAACAAGGCAGGATTTAATTTCATGACAATACTAAACAATACATACAGATTACATAATATTGAAAAATTATTTCTGAGGAGAGATGAAATTAAAAATTTTCATAAAGAAATCTTACTATAGGAAATTAGAATTAAACACTACTTTAACTAATTTTTGAAAATAAGTATAAGGAAAGAAAATGCCACCAAAATACATCAATGAAATTGTCTTATAATCACATATAAGGAGAAAATTAACTAGACAGTGTAGGAAGATGGCAAAACAGTCATCAATTACGCAGACAGCATAATTGTTTATTGTTCAAAATGATATTTTTTAATTTTTATAATGGTTTCATAGCTTTTTTACAGGATTGATTTCAGCCAATAGGATATTTAAGATTGCTAAGACTCTATGCTACTGAAGGTAATGAAGTTCTTATTTTTACAACTTCACCATACAATCCTAACAGAACCAAAACAGTATTTTCTGTGTGAAAAAGTATATAATCTGTGGTAAATAATTGACAAAATATGCACTTAAAGACTTACAAAAATTAACTCAAAAAAATGAGAATGCTATTAAAATGTATGTTTTTATTCATAAACAAAATGCTGAGTTTACACTTGATATTAGATATTCATTTACCTAACACTAAAGCGGCACAATGGGCTATTGGCAATGGTCTGAGGAACATCTTTGAGGCTGATCCAAGGACAAGCCATTATATAATTTTGAACCGCTGAAAAGGGGATGGCTCCTCCTTTTTGGTAACCCAAAAACCTGCACGTGAATTAAAGCACTATATGGTAGAACAGTTTAATGAGAACCAATATTGCACACTCGGTCCCTTTACTAAATGATCATTCACCTTCTCATTGACGACAGCAAGTGATGCTTGACATCATGGTCTACTGGAATCGGATCAGTTCACTGTGGGACTTTCACAATTGATAGAAGCAAACGTTAGCTAACCCATGAATAGATTACAAATAGAAATGAAATATATTATGAAATTATTTAATGTTAAGTTATAATATGGTCGTGATTAATCGTTTAAAAGCTAGTGAAATCTAGATTATTTTACAGTATACATTTTTGATAATCGTAAAAGAATCTTGCACTATAATACAGAAAGTGGCAAGAAGTCCTCACTGCATTCACAAGGTTTAAAATGATGTAGCGTAGCTATCCCAGTGAATAAGTTGATTTCTCAACCCAACCAAAAATTTTACGAAAATCTGAGGTTTGACTTATACACCAGTAATAAAACTGGACATTCGTTTAATGAGAAATACCAATGCATTATTATAAATAATGAGATAGATATGAATAACTCTGTAATAAATTCACATTTACTGATTACCTCACAAAATTTGTTATTGCATATTTAATTGTTAAAAAATGTATCATAACCAGATGTGAAACATTTTTAATTTGAGAAAATGTGATTTTTAACTTGGTAGACTAAATAATTTTATGCTTTTTAATTTTAGAAGTTTTTTTAAATATTTTTTTCACGGGTCAACTCATACACTTAGCAATCCAGAAATTTACTATCTCACACTTATACACTTGGATATACCATATTCCCAATTGCAATTTTTTTCAAAGGGCACAATAAATTTATACAGTGGAATCCCGGTTTTAGGTTGTCTGTTTTGTATGTTATCTTGCTTCTTGCGTCAGTTTCGGCTGGTTTGAGAAAATTGCTTATACCAATAACGCTAAATTATCACGGATCTTACGATATACTTTTTAAGCAAAATCCTGCTTTATACGTTTTCCTAACAGAACATCATTCTTTTTTCTCTATAAAGCTTGCACAAACTTTTTCTGACATCTTTTCTTTTTTTTAAAGAGAGACTTGTTTAATAGCTACTTGAAGCTATTCTGACATTTTTACTATTCTTTCTTACTGTCCTTTTGTCTGTAAGAGGGAATTCCCTCCTTGAGTCAAAATCAGAGATATGGGCAAAGCACAGGAAGGGTGGTTAAAGCAAGTATGGGAGCTTAAATTGTGAAATTTGCAAATTGTGAATTATGATTAATGAATAAATAAAAGTAAACAATAACATTCTGTTTCATCTGAATGTTTTCATTTTTCAAAAATGGTATTATGAAACACTTTTATATACAGCTTCTCAATTATTGATCAATTAAATAAAAGAAGCAATAAATTACATTACAATAAATTATATATACCTTTTTAATGCTTGCTAACAAACACATTTTAGACGAAATTGATCTATTATTAAAAATGATAGGTATAACTGTGCAATCATTCCACAAGAATTTTTCAGCAAGAGAAGCACTTCTTTCACCACCTAAAATTTAGAAAAAAATTCTTTTAGCTAAAAACAGCATTTAACTCATATGAAGACCAAGGAGGGAGAATGGCTTAAGTTCATTTTTTGCAAAAATGATAATTGGATTGCTATTTGTTACATTTTGAGGATTACTAAGCTTTGATAAATCAATAATGTAAAAAATCAGTTCTCTCTGAATGACACAATGAAAATGGGCAGAACCGTCAAAAAAGCTTTCCCTTCTGAGCAAAATAATTTTTTCTCCAAACTAGTTTTACGGACATAAACCATTTTTCCAATGTGGTCTTCACATTCATTATTAAAAAACTATTTTTTAAGGCTTAATTATTTAAAAATAGCTCAAAGGGTATTTTAATGCAGATAAAAAATAAATCACTTCATATAACATATATGTATTTTATTCCACTCATATATAAGAGAATTTTTTTTTTCTCTTTCTTTTTTATTATCTACAAAATATCTGAGCAATGGCTCTTTCCAAGACTATGCCTATGTGACAGGCAGTTAGAAGTGGCTGTTAATTGGAGTTATCAATGAATTGATTCTTCAAAAACTCATAAACAATTTATTTAATAAAAAAAACTGTTCCAATAATAATTTTTATTATTTTTATTTTAAATGTTTATTTACGTTTTTCTGCATTCATATTGTGAAGTGCTAACTTTTGCACACTTTTTTCTTTACTATCCCCAATAATTTTAATTTTATACTCAAATGTAATGAATTTTTGCTTGCAATTATCATTAACTAAAACCAGTATTTAGAACTGTTTAAACCAGTGTTTAGAACTTAAAAAAGAAAAAAATGAAATCGGAAAGCAAATATTAGTCACACGCCTAAGTAATTTCACAGCAATGCATAAAATAAAAGCTGACAAAATCAGGAATTGCCATCCATTGTGAATGCTGGAGCACAATTCATGTGATTCACACAGACCACCCATGAAAGATAAAGGCTATCTGCAGTTTAAATAAATGGTCCAATCTTATTCAAGAGTGTATAGATGCTTAGAAAAAGTTCTCCAACGACTGGGATGCAATGTTCATTAAAGAAAGATGTTTAGTAACAATCAATTAAAATTACTACAAGCTAGAGGTAAAAAATTTTGAAAAAATTAGATAGGAAATAACATGAAAAATTAATGATAGCAACGCATGTCTGTTGTTTCGAAATTGAATAAAAAATAAATGAATAAAAAATCGTTAAAAAATACTGCAACAATAACAGAACTTATTAAGTACTGAATCAACAATTTAGAAAACTGTTAGGACATAAAAGAGAACATGTGAGCAAAAACTATAACGAATTATATGAATTTTAAAAATCAAGGCACAAAACATATCTTTTAAAAAAATATCAATGTTTCACTTAAAATAAAAACTCTTTAATAAAAAGTGAAAATATTGTGGGCAAAATTTACCTTCAATAAGAATACAGGTTTTAAAAGTTGATGATACAATGTCATCTCTCTCAGCAATTGAATTGCCATAAAATAGAGTACGTCCATAAGGTATCTTTTCAAAGGAACCATCCTCGCTTTGTCTTGCTCTTTTTGAAACCTAATTTTATATATTCAATAAAAAAGACATATAAAATGGAAAATCTAAGCATGTTGATAAATAAATGCATAAAATTTTATAATATAACTACACATATTTAAGTAAATATCTATGATAAAAGGAGTCGTTGTAATTGGTTAAAAGCATAAAATTCATTGTCAATAAAACATGAAAGAAAGTCTAGGTAAACTAGAAGGTCATGATATATATCTGATAACTTGAATAATATATACAAATTAGTCATTAGTATTTTTAGCACATTTGCCAATAATTATAAAGAAAACTAATTTAAATTAACGTATTATTAAGTTTGAAAAGATATTGCAATATTTAATAATGACCAAACAAAAAATTTGCAACAAAATTATACTTAAAAACAAAAAGGTCTCAGATGTTCAAAAAAAAAAAAAAAAATCAATGTTTCAATTTATATAATTAAATATATGTATAAAAATATTTTGGTTGAAATGTAATATTAAAAAGAAAAATTTTAACATTTGGCTAATAATTTCAATTTTAGCAATGTTTTGAAACTTCCCCTAATTGTATTAAGTAAAATTTCAGATTATCGAGATTATCTTCAGATTATCGAGATCAGATTATCGAGATTATTCTCAGATTATCGAGAATGCTAAGAAATGGGTAAATTTTGGATAACTAAGTGCTCTACCTTAACAAAAATAAAAGATTATCGCAAATGACGCTTAAGAAAAAATAACAATGTTAGATGCGAAAAAATTTAAATAGTTGTCAATATTATAAAATATACCTCCTAAAAAGTTGTTAAAATTAACTATGCCAATTATGGGCCAGTGCAGATAATGCTCCAGAACTTTTCCCTCTCCAAAACTTTTACTGCCTATTTTTCTCGCAATTATTGATGTCACAATCATATTTGTGCCTATTTTTTTAATCAATATCCCTATCCTATTTTTGAATTTGATAAGCCATTGCCGTATAACTATGGAAGATATGAGCACTGAAGGAAAATTCTTAATTTCGACCTTTCAAAAGCAGATTCAAACTTTTTTTGAGCTTTTTGTAAAGATCGGGTTAGTTAATAAGTATTTCAAGAGAGAATTCTCCTTGCGTGCGATTCACGCACATACGTGACTTTGTGAAAAATACATGATTAACATAATTATAATATGCGATGGGTTACAATAATATGATATGACATAATACATTACTATATACATACACATTACATTTGATTAATACATAATGTGATGCATGATTTTGTATAAGTCTTTAATATTGAAAACTTTGTAGTGAAATTTATAAAAAATTAATATTTTTGAAGAAAAAAAAAGCATGTTTTTTTGTTAAAAAAAAAGTTTTTTAGTAAAATTGAAAATCAGTGTTTTCTAACACCAAAACAGTTTTTATGAAAATAAAAATTTACACATTAATATCCTCATTCATTATCATTCTTAATTACTATATATTTACTAAAAATAGCAAGTTTAAGAGAATGGTTCCTCAATTCTCAATTTTAAAATTGTAGAACTATGTACCAAATTGCTTTTTCCTACAATAATTCCTAAAGTTAAAACTCTAAAACAATTAGCCTAGTAAAGATGCATTGAACACTTATACACTTGTTTCTAGGCTAAAGGTATCGGATACTTGCAATTGAAGTATATTTGGGTTAAGAGGGAAATAAAATTTTTAGATGGCAAAGCTTTGAGGTCAACAACTGTCAGGAACATGACTAAACAAGCATTCAAGGGTTATAAGTTTTTATCATTAAGAGATGTTTTATATCATTTAGTTGCATTTATATTTTAGAATATTTTACATAAATATTTATAAAGAAGCATTTAAAATGCACTTACATTACAATCCCTATGTGGAAGTATATGATAACATATACATTTTGGTTTTCCTTTGGCTAAAATTTCCTTTTCTTCGCAAAAGTTTTTGCCAACTATTTCACCAGCGCCAAAGAAACCTTCAGTAACTAATGTTAGCTTTTTAAGTTTAGCTAATTCTGATCCTAAATTACTGATTGAAAAAAATTAAATGAACATGAAATGCCATGATATGGTTTTATTATGAAAGACAACAAATCAACATATCAGCAAAACAAGGACTTTTGTAGAAGACAAAACAAAATAGAGTAATACATTTTTGTCATTGTTTTCAAATACATGATACATATATCAGAAAGAAACAAGCCTGATCTTATCAGTTTTTACAACACAATGCATGTTAACATCTGATGATGGGAAGCTTGTTTTTTTCAAAGCACATAGCTGTGAGTTTGTGTGTGATGTGACTTAAAAAATTGTAATAATTATATTTTATATTAAAAAATATTTTTCTCATATTTATTGGATTAAAATAGTAGAAAATTCCACTAAAATTGTGTTTAAATAGTACGCTATACTAGATGATACAAGTATTGTTAATGCTGTAATTGTTTTATTTTGAAAATTTAATTTAAATAGTAAACTTTGAAATTAGCTTTTGAACAGTTTGCAATTTAAGAGCCACAAGAAAAGAAGATACAAAGAAACAGTTTAAAAAACAATTTTGAGTTTTAAAACATGTTATGGCTATCTGTTGGAGAAGAATATTAATTTTCTACTAAAGCGTGTGATTTTATTGATTAAAGTGATTATAAACAGGGAAATAAATTTAGTAAACACATCTATGTTCATGATATACTGATGTTCTGAAATATAGATAAATAACATTTAGCGATTCCTTCCACTAAGAACTTCAATTGAAAAGCAGGTAACGAAGAAACAATGCATTAGAATATTTAAAAAATAAGGCATTCTATTATTTTAAATATTGAAATTGTTCCTATTGTTTAATTTAAAATCATAAAGCAAACAAAAACCTTTAAAAATAATTTGTAATTAAGTATTCGTAATATGGAAGACGTTTTAAAATATTTGTTAGGCAAGCGGCTTTACTTGAATTATTGTTACAGATGACCAACTCTGAAATTAAGCTTCAGTTTGTAACTTTTTAAACAAATGTACAGATATAAAAAAAAGAGATTTTTTGAACAAAAACATAATATTAATTTTAAAAAAAATCAGTCTAAACTAAAAGATAAATTGTTCAAAAATACTTACATACAAAAAGCTTCAGCATTCTTACTAATACAATTAGTACCACCAATAATATAAACACATAGTTCTGTTTTAATTTCAGTCTTTAAAGTAGCAACCTATATATACATAAAGGAAAATTTAGTCTCGTAAAACGTTTCACTGTCCTAATGTAACAGGAATATAAACATTTTAATAATCTTTTCGTTCGTGTTTTTATTCACATCAAATTATGAAAATATTATTATAATATTATTAACAAATTAGGAATGAAATAAATAAATAAAAACTGTCAAAATGTTATTTTATTTATGATATTATGTTTATTTTAAGTCATTGAGTAAAACTCAGCCCAGTTATATATGTTTGTTGGATTCAAACTTTCTTACTAATAAATTGTTTTAAGTTTATTAAATACAGAAGTTCATATGTATAAAGAAATATACCACAAAACGAAATTCTGATACCATTAATAAATTAAACCTTTTCCACGGAACAGTTGAAAATTTCACAATAAATGCTGTCAATATTTCAATAATTTGCTTATAAAAACTATAGATGCAAAGAATTTTGACAGAATGCTAATTTATGTATATTTGAATTAATAGGAAAAAAAAATTATAAAATTCAGATTCAAGAGTTAGTTATAGCAAAAAGGCAGAAAATGAAGTCAACAGCATAGTTAAACTTCTTTTAACTATATTATCATTTGCCTTTAATCGAAAAATGATTAAACTAAGCTAATTTTTATTTATATTTTTAAATATTGATTACATTAAAGAAAAGACTTCCATAAGTAAAAGTATTGAAAAAATTCCAACAACTCTTGTTAATTTAAACTTTGGTTCTAGTTTTCAATACAAGGGTCATTAGCCTAAAAACAATCTTCTTAAGCAAACTTTAAAAAATATGAAATATAAAAAATATAATGGATTAAAATTTCTAATATTGCTGTACTTTATTACATTAAAACTAAAAAAAAGCAGAGATCACCTTTTAAGCATTTTAAAAAAATATCATAATTAGGCAGGGTTGGAAAGTTTTTGACAATTGACGGTTTTATCTTGTTTTAAACGTCATGTCAAAAAAAAAAAAAAACCTTTTGGCATTGTTCTTGACAATTGTCAAAAAACATGAAATTTTGAATCGCGTATAACGAATAGCGTTTTAATACGCTAACGACTGACAATACGCCAAAATAGATTGGGTTGAATTAATTTTGAAAACATTGAATAGAACAATGTGAACTATGTCTTTTTGCATAATTCGAAGCGAAAATCAACATAGTTAAGGAAAAATCCCCTTTTGAAAAAGCAAAAATTAAGTACTTTTTAAAAACACTCAGTGAAAAAAGCACCTTTAAAGACTTTTAAAAAACAAAAATAAGCACCTTTAAGCACTTTTTAAAAACGCTACACTACCTGTTTAAGCACAAAGGCTTAACTTTGGAGCAGTTAACACTTTAGAATCAATCCCTGTTACTTCACTTCAGCACCACCTTCTCCTTTGATTCATTAGTGAGAGAATAACATAAATATAATCGTACAAGAAAAAAATAATGATTCACTTTTAAGGTTAAATTTTATTCAATTCACTTAAAAAAAAATACATGAGGCAATGATACATGCAAAAAATGATATCTGTTTTAATCTGTTCTATTGCTGGTGAAAAATTGCTACAATCATGTTCTATGATGAAGTTTTTAATAAAAGAATTTATTCTGTGGTAAATTAGGAAGATTAATGTATTGTTGTGAGGAATCAGGGCGACCAACTTTAATATAATCTAGTAGCAATAATTTTTTTTAACAAAATAGAATTTAAATTGATTTTCTGCATTCTATATTTCAATATTGCAAAATGAAAAATACTAACTCTAAATTTATTTTCCTTGAAACGATTTTTTTGTACTTTAACAGTGATGACAAGCTAGGAAATGATCTGAAGATATATTTTAGTCCCATAAAATAAATATAAATTAAAAAATATTAATCTCATTTTGTTGAAATGTAGTTAAAAAAACATCAATTTCCATAAAAAAAATGCTTGAGTCTGAAGACAAGCAAAAAAGTACACTGAGGACATGAAAAAGACCCTTTTTGTGAGACTGACATAAATGAAAAAAATTGTTTTCCCTCTCTCTTTTCAACTCTAAGTTAGAAAAATATCAATGCAACTCAATGTTAGAGAATGATGCAATCACTGCTGAGGATGCTTGTTATGATATAATGAATCATGACTATGTATCAATATATCTCAAGAAATATTACAATTATTTTCCATTTAGAAATTATCACTTATCAAGTGAGTTCAACGTTCCATGCTTAATGTTCCTAAAAGATTGTTTACTTGCATAAAAAAAGTTACTGTTAAAGAAATTATGTAATATCTTCTTCTCTTATTTCATTAATGGATAATGAGTGATTTCCTAACCTTCCTTTTAGTTTAAAATATTGAGGTTTCATTACTTATTTTCAATTTCTTTTGATAAGGTGACAGACTTATACATTTTTACAATAAACTGGATAAAAGAAAGCAAAAATTATTACCTAAATAATAAAATTGATTTCTATATTAGTTAAAATAATCTTTTTTAAGTTAACTTTTTCTAAAATAATTTTTTTTTACTTAAAAAGAAATAAATTTTTTAATAATTATTGTATTGTATAGTTTAAATAAACACTTTAAATAATCTATTATGAAATTATAATAAAGACAGGCGTGCTACAGGGTGGCCACTCACCAGATAAAACAAAATTTCCCAAGATTTCTAGAGTAAAATTAGTAAATTTTTACACATTATGAGTATTAGTTGTTGCCATTCAAATTAATGCAAATTTTCCTTCAATTTTAATAATTACAAACATAAATATGTATTAAAAAATTTATGTTGAAATAATGTAGATGTAATGTAGAATAATGAAAAAAAAAAAGATAAATCAACACTGTCAGTTTTCAAACTAATATTATTTATTGTTTCAAACCTAAAGTTTTCATAACATTAAATAATAAAAATTATGATTTCAATTCAAGTCTTTGATAATTTTATTACAGATATATCGAAATTGGTTTCCGTAATAAATACTGTCCTAATATCGTAATATTATGAAATAATTCGATAGAAATTTTTAAAGATTAATTATTTATTCAAGTAGCACAGGTGGAAAGAAAAATAAACAGTAGTAATACTTTGCTTATGTCGCACTAGACCTGCCCAATGGGTAATTTTTGAAGGTAAAAAAATCTGAAGAAATGTGATCGCAATTTTAATCCTCTACTGAGAGGATGGCTTCTCCACTTTGACTCTCCGTGATTGAAGTTGAGCATTTTACGATAGAGCAGTTTAATAAGGACCAAAACTGTACACTTTTGCAGGTTGATTAAAATGGTTACCTATCTGCTCTCAGACTTTGATGGGAGTTTTACTGAGAATTGTGTCTTAAGAAATAAAGATTTTTTAAAGAAATATAGATAAAAGTACAACTGGATAAGTTTTAAAAGACAAAATTAGTTACCTTAATGAGCCCAATAATAGTCTAAAATGCTCTGTGTAGTTATTTTAACTTAATATGGCCAACAATACTGTTAGTTGCTGATATTTCAGTTATAATTTTAGAGTTTAAAGTGTATTTCCCTGAGAATTCCAGGTTTTCTAGAAGTAGTTTCAAATTCCATGAGAATTCCGGGTTCACCCTGCTTCCAGAGAGAGTGGACACCATGTTATCCAGAAAATAAGAAAACAAATGGTTATAAGAACGTCTACCTTTTTTTCAGGAAAAAGAAATTCTCTGTGCCTATCACAAATTATTAACAAGAAAATAATTTATATTAACTATATAAATATTGTAACTGCTAATGGGTAATAATAGAGTTAGTAGGTTTACTTCTTCAGAAAGAAAGGTACAAAAATGTTTCAACTACCAGTTTTTTTTTTCTTTTATCTTTTCTGAACAAGTATCAACCCTGTAGAGCTAAAGATAATAAAAAAGTTCATTTGGAATTTAAAATATGCAAAATAACTACACTCTGAAAAATATTTCAAGAAACATACCACTAAAAAATGAAAATCAATTTTGATGTGAACAGGGTTGGCAGGTTTTTGACATGTGACAGTTTTTGACAGTTTAAACCATGGTTTAAACCGTCACGTCAAAAACCTCACTGTCAAAAATGTCGAAAATGTCAAAAACCTATATTCATATGTGAAATTTAATTAATACATAAAATTTATATATTTTTTAAAGGATAGTGTTTCTAAATATGTTCTAGAAAAAATAAATTTAAAATTTTGAAGAAACACTTATATTTTGAATAGTAACCAAAATCTTGTACTTTTGAAAACTCACATCTTTTGTAATATTATGTATTCATTTTCATGTGTTATTAAAACTCACATCTTTTGTAATATTCTGTATTCATTTTCATGTGTTATTGAAAATCTGCAGTGATATTATTAAGAAATTTATTTATAACCAAATTTAGTGTATAGTATAGATTATACTAAAAATTAGACATTTTTAAAGATAAACATTAGCAGTTTTGTATATTAGACATCTTCTTTTAAAGAAAAATCTTTTTAATATTCTTTTAAATCTTCTTAATAATCTTTTTAACATAAGACAATGCAAATTTAAGTGCTTTCTGTTAAATACACAGAGTAGTTAGTGTCGATTTACAGTATATTCAGCCTATTCATTTACTATGCTGAAAATTTAGTTTATCCAAATACTTGTGAATTTCATTTTGCTGAATACGATGTAGTTTTGTTGAATATCTAAATATTCAGCTGTTGAATAATTACTTCTTGCTTTCAAGATATGCATTATTTGTATTCTTAATACAAGTGGAGAAAAAAAAATTAAGAGATAAAAATTGTTTTAAAATGATAAGTGTAATAATTATAAATAAATATAATAAACAATATGAATTATATTTATCATTATTCATAAATTTAACTACTTTTAAATTCAAATTAACATACTGGATAATAAAGATATTCGGTATAACATTAAAAAAAAATTTTTATACACTTGTATCTTATATCAAGTTTGTATTTATACAACATAACTTGTAAGTTCCTTATAAATATTAGTTATATGTTCCTTATATGTCAAAAATGCATAGTAATAAACTTTTAATTTTCTTAAGTATCAAAAAGAAAAAAAAAATTTTTTAAAATATAAATATTTAAAAAATTTTTGTGCAAAATTTTTCTGCACATGCATTTGAATATAAATTTCTGAGATTTTAAATCTGTTATTTTATCTTAATTTTAATAAAAAAATATTTTAAAACCTGCTGATTACCTATAATATAATTAAATTTCAATATAATGCATGGCAACTGTTGGTAGTTTTGAAGTTAATATATTTTCTTGGCAAACTTCAGTTTTTGACATTTTCGACGGGTTTTTGACGGTTTAAACCAGTATTATACCCCTGTCATGTCAAAAACCACTTTTTGACGTCAAAAACCCAACCCTGGATGTGAATTCTCAATCTCAAAAAAGCTAATGAATTTTTTAAAAATAACTAATCTTTATAAGGTAGTCACAAGAGTGTTGTACTTTATATAAAGTTCAAAGTAAAGGTTAGAAAATATGCATAACAACAAACCTGATTCTGTATTTTATCTTTGTAGGTGTTTCTGTCTTTACTGGTTTCTAAGGACTTAATAACTTCTTCTTTTAGATTTTTTATAAAATCATTGCAAGGATATCCTTCATTAAACTTAACTATTTGTTCACTAGAAATCTGAAAAAAGAAAACAATCACATAACTATTCAAAACAAAGACTCAGTCGTAAAATAAAAAGTTTATACTTTACTAAAAAAAAAAAGGAATTTCCATGTCACATGTTCCACACACTTTTAAAAAGCTTAATTTTTAAAAAATATATTAAAAAAATTTTAAAAGTAAAATTATTCTTTTTAAAATAAAACTGTCCTTAAATTATAGCATTAAGTAGTCCTTTAAAAAAGCACTTGTCAAAATTAAATAGTCTGAGTGAAAGACATTAATATTTTTGCAACACTCCTTTTTTAATTTTTAAATTGGACTTAGCTCGTTTCGAAACTATTCGCCTCATTTGTAACTTATAATCAAGTGGACAACATTAAAAAGATACTTTTTTAAAAAAAAAAATTTTGGAAAAAAAAAATGCTTTATTTTTTCTTACTTTTTGTTCACGGAAAGTGACACTGTTTCCAAGTAATGCCTACACGTTTTAACTTGAATATAATTAAATTAATTAACAACTTAATTATAATATAATTTAAATACAATTAAGTTTTGTCCAAAAAATGAACTAATATTTTGAAGGACAAGATCAGATAATTTCAGCACTACGTACAGAGGGAGGACAAAAAAAAAATGGAAACACTTCTTACAAACATATTTTTTCATATTTCTCAAGAAATAATTAAGAAACATTTTATAAATTTAGAAACACTTTAGATCATGTGATTTCTCATACTTATCAGTTAAGTTTGAAGCTTTGAGAAGTTCAAAAATTCAATTCAAAATTAATGAAAAAAAAATTTCTCTAAATTTGAACAAAAATTTGTTGATAACTGGGCAATACGTACGTAATTAAAGTAGTTCTTTCATACTGTACAGGTAAAAAATGAATTTTTTTGACATAATTCTGTAGTAAATTATATTTGGTAACTAATGAAAAAAGTCCGATTTGAATAACATATAAATTTAAAAAGTTTCAAGCAACTTTCTAAGTAGAAACTCAAAATGATAAGGGGTTCTATACAATTCTTATTTTGTATCAAAGAATGTGTTAGTATAGAAGAGTTTCCATTATTCTGTCCAACCTCTGCATATAAATTTATACATGTTTGACTGATTTTTGTATAAATTATATATACAGTGACTTAAATCAAAAAACAACAACTAGACAAACAACTTAAAACAATTAAGCAATTAACTAGAAGAAATAAAGAAAAGCCAATAAAAACTGATGAGAAACACAGGTTTCAAATAACATTGACACTGACTGAAGTGCCACTTGTAATAATCTAAATAATAATAAATTGATCACTTTTGGTTTAGTCACACGTTAACCCTAATCAGGGTCATTCCAGTGTTTTATAGTTTTATTTGTAACTTATGTAATAGAGCAGAGATAAACCATTTTATTATGTAAAAAAACCAAATGAACTTGATTAGTTTATAAAGTGCATAAAATAATTTGGGATATGCAATTTAAGAGATTTTTTTCAGCTTTATCATCTATTATCAGCTTTATCAAAAATAAATCATTTTATTAATCACTACGATTTTTGCGTATCAACATCTTTTTAGTTAATATATTAGTAACCATATTCAAATATTCCAGCATGCAATGCATCAATGAATTATCAGATGATAATACGGTTGAAACAATACTGCTTTTAACCAAAATAAAGCATTTAATTAAATAAATTAATATAAAAATTGTGTATGTGTCTTGATTAAAAATTGGGATAAAAAATTAAAAATCCTTAGTTACCCTTTATATGTTCTCTGTCTCACGCAAGTTGTTAAATTCAAAGTAAAATATGAATAAAAATTTATATCAATAATTTTGGAAAGCATAACATTCTTCATATTATAATCCCAATAGGATTGTAAAAATTTCCTTAAATGTTTTATGGCCAAAGTGAATCAAATCTTTTTTTTTTGTAATAGCAGCAATTTATAAAGGCAGAACAAAAATAGAAAGTCACTGAAATATCACACATATAACTAGTACAAATAACTTCACCTAAATTTTTTATGTGCCAAAAGAAACCCTTAAAGGCATATTTTACAATAAAGAAAAAATAATTGGTGACTATTCACATGTTTCCTTCCTCATACAAGTTGCTTTTCTTGCAACAGCTCATAAATCACTCACCAAAATTTGAACACAGCACTGGAAAGCCACCAGATCACTGAATTACTGCAGTGACAAAATGAACTCCTGCAACAAATAACATTCTAACAGAACTGAGAAAAATTTGTGTTACATTGCCAATTCACTTCTAAATATGAAAAATGAGCTAGTGATGTGCATAAATAGATTAAAAAAAGCAATATATGAGCTTGAAATTACAGAGGTACGAACTTTTTAAACCTGTGGCACTAACAAGGAATTGGAAAAGTTCATTTCAGTTAAGCACCACATCAGTAAAGCATTTGCCACATACAGTGTAAATATTTTTCAGAGATAAAATTTCTTAACACTCTAATAATAGACTTAAGTATATATTAGCACAACTTTTTCTAATATCATTGGAAAAAATAGATTACAAAAAACTAGTATCTTATTTTAAAGTAAAAGGTTTTCTTCTGACATAAAAAAAATTAAAACCAATTTTAAGGTCTAATAACTATTTTCCTTTTAAGAATAAATGAACCCTGAAATAACAACATTTTCATTAATTGTTAAAACTACATACAATAACTATCTTTAAATGATTCTAGAGAATAACTAATTAAAAAAAAAATGAAGGACAGAAAGTTATAAGAAAAGGAAATCAGCTAATCTCTATGTTACTTATAGCCAAAATTTAATTCAAATAAATACATAAATAACTTACTTCCAACATATCCTGTTCTGGGTACAAATTCAAAAGGAGTGTATCAGTTTGAAAAGTTCCGTACTTTATAACTATTACTTCTATTCGTTGTTCACAATAAAAGGCCTGGAACATTAAAGCTTTTATAAATATTTGCAATACCTTTAAATACTTATGAAAAATCACATTCTGTGTTGACTTTAAAGAAAAACATTTTGTGAACTCAATCTTTTATTTCTAACAAAATGAAATCCACCGAAGTTAATTTGTAAACCTAAAGACAACATGTTTACTTATAAAAAAAAACCTTTAAATACAATAAGCGTAAGGGTCTAAATAAAGATTCAAATAAAGCTAAACTATTTATATGTTTAGACAAAACAATTAAATGCATTTAAAATGTGAAATTAAAGAGTTTATAACACAATAACTTGGGACAAAGATCTATGAATTTTTCAATGCATCAAGCCATTAAAATAGTATAAATAATATAAATTAATACAAAATTATTTT
Source organism: Parasteatoda tepidariorum (assembly GCF_982258835.1). Taxonomy (NCBI): domain Eukaryota; kingdom Metazoa; phylum Arthropoda; class Arachnida; order Araneae; family Theridiidae; genus Parasteatoda; species Parasteatoda tepidariorum. The sequence continues at coordinate 47,826,026 of NC_141765.1, read as the reverse complement.
ACTTAAAATGTAGACTTAAATATGTTAAGATAAAATAATTAATAAATAAATAAAACAGAAAAGTGAAAAAAGTACCATTTATAATTTTTTAAGCACATATTAACTCTTTCCAAGTTAACAATTGTATTAACAACATTTTTATTTACTTCAGACACTTGCAACATTAAAACCAGTTTAAATACTGAGTGTTCTAAAATCTGACAAAATTTTGGATAATTTATATCTATGGATGTGTGATAAATGCTATGAATGACACTTAGCTTAAAGAAGAGCATGGATGAGGCAACCAATGGCTGAGAAGAATTGTGATACTCACGAAAAAGTAAAATTTCATTTCGAAACTTCTGTACTTGCAATTCTCACTAATTAAAGTCAAAAGTTGTTTTTATTGAAACTTTTGATTAGAACGATGAGAAAAGCATTATTTTTAAATTTTAGCCAAATAAGTCAAGATGCATAAGATATGCACCATAATTTCTTGCATACAATCCGCAGATTAACTGTCAAAAAGCATTTGAAATTGTCACTGAAGATATTTGCTGAAATTATTTTGGCAACATCAGACAATGCGAACTTTTTATTGACTTTTGTCAGACATAAAAAAATAAGGGAATACCCAGTATGAAGTCCCCTTAAACATGATCATGTGTCTGCTAGCCTGTTTCCTGCCGCTGCCAACTAGCTCAGATATAGATTTTGCCAGAGGGAGGGGCTTTGGTATAAGTTATTTCACCTGCAGTTTTAGCAACAAGCATTTGTGGTGAAAGCATGCTCTCCTCATGTTTTTGATTGAAGGATATTATTTCACAGCTTTCTATCATATGAGTTTGACGTACATACTGATATGTAAACCTTAATTACCATATCTAAAAGAAATTGTGTCAGCTATAGAGCTGAATTTAAAGTTAAATGATTTTAAAAGCTGAATCTGGTAACCAAAGTCGGTCATTTGTTTGATGGGGATGAATGAAATGTGAGCTTATGGCACAAAAACAAAGAAAAATTAGTTGCAAGTAACTGTTAAAACTATCATTTTGGCAAGGCATGCAGGCATAGTAAGATTTAGAAATTCTGTTTCATCACAGCATTTTAGAAGAGATAGAAAAAGAGCACAGTATTTCTACCATCAACATTTAACAGAATGCTAAAATAATAGTAGAAAATAAAGAAATACAGAACTTAGCTGCCAACCCCATGTGGTGCTATTGGTTCATGCAAAGAAAACATTTAACAATCTGGAACCTGGCAACTGTGAGTTAAAAATTACTGAATGATTAAGAAGAGAAAAAGAATAAATTTCTGGAATACATAAATAATTTCATTTCAGAAAATAATTTTTTGGAAAGTGAAATTTCCAATCTAGACGAGGCTTCAGTGAGTTTCAATATGCTACTAAAACATTCTGAAGAAACAATTCGTTCTAACAGTGCGCTGATTAGTAGAACAAGATATGAAAAAGAATGTTTTACAGTTGTATTAACATGTGTTGCAGATGATGAAAAAATGCTTCCAATGTTTGTTTTCATATGCAAGAGTGTGCCCCTAAAGAAAACTTCCTAAAGGATATTATGATCCAAACTAATCCACGAGGACCGATGAATGAGGAGGTGATGCTAATCTGCATTAGTACTGTGTGGAAAAGATATAAGAATGTTTTGTGGTGAAGATTTTGAGGTAAGAGCGTTGAGTGGATGAAGACTGCTTGGAGAGCAGTAACTCAAGAAACAATTAGAAACAACTTTAGTAAATGTGAACTATAGCCAGGTGACATTGAAATAGATAATGATGACATTGATAAATATGATGAATCAAACCTTTTTCAACCAAAATGAAGGTTAAATTTATTTATTTTTGATTCTGATGAATCTGAGTTTCAGTGATTAATGTAAAGCGCTTCACTTCATTATATTTATCTCTCTAAGGTAAAAATATAGTATTTTTATTATTCATCGTGTGTTTGTTTCTGATTTTGTCAAATATTTGCAGACTATGGGATAAGTTTAAAACTTAAAATTTTGCAGGCCACTAAAAAATCCGGGAAAAAAATAAGAATTATATGTTGGGAAGTATCAATACTATAGGTTTCATATTAAACTTTACTTACGGTAAAAAATAAATAATATCCTGTATTCACAATGAAATTTATCTATTGTGCCCTTTAAATAATTTGCACCCTTATTCTTAAGTCCTTTAATAAATTAAAGTTATTTTGTGTATTCGTGTTACTTCTATCTTAAGTCAAAGTAAATTACTGCATTAAATGAACTGCCCTATAGACCACTGGATTATACGATTAAAGTTTTCCCTTTGGGTGTAAAGGAGACAATGGCGGATTATATGCCATAGCAGATAATATGCATGAAATTACGATACTTAAATAACTTGGCAACAAGACAAAGTGGGCACAAATTTGTAACCATTTTCACTTAGTCAAACAATAAAATGAAACTGAGGTATAAATTGTTATTACTTTTATTTCTATAAATTTTAATGTTGTAAATTAAATTAAAAAGAAAACTTGGAGAACATAATAATTTTACTATACATATAAATATTTAGACATCATAAGAATTTTCGATTCATATTTAAATTGAAAAATAATCTTTTTGTTTACTTGGAACATGGCTGCTCATAAAATGTTGCAGATTTTTAAGTTTAATTAAGTTTTCGAATTAAAAACAATTATAAATGTTTAGATTAAACAGTGCAGTAGTCTACATAGTAGTCTATTTTTAAACTAGAAAGAAATACTAAAAGAAACTGCTTACAGCTACAATGCAAAAGTAAGGAAAAGCAGATTGGGTGAAAAGAAATTAGCTGTTACTTTTAAGTGTTATTACTATTCCACACTCTTATAAATTCAAAATCAACTCTTACCTGTTGTCTGCAAATACGGGTTTTGTTGTAATCTTCAGAATTAATTAAAATTACTAAACTTGCATTTTTCACCATTTTTTTGAATTCTGATTTTTCACACTGATAGTACTCATTATCACCCCATCCACATGAAAAACCTTAAAAAACAGAATTATTAATTAATAGAATATCTGAACCTTTTAAAAAATCAAACAATATGCATCTTGTCCTATGATGTTCAACCAGTAAATTACTTGGTATTTAATTAACACCTATTCTTAATGTGGTATAATTAAGCATCTTTTAAAATGGTGCCAAAGCTAAAAGAAGTATTAAATTAGGAATGAGATTAATTTTTCAAACATAAAATTAAGGCAATATTGAAAATAGATGTAACATGTGTTAATTACATTACATTATTAACACCCTTCATCAAAAACGATAGAATAATTGCCTCAAATGGTGAAAATTCAGGTGCACAATTTGAATTTCCCATATCATAATAATAAGATTTTAAAAAAATCATGCAATAAACTGCTTAATGATCAAAAAGATGCATGGATTTAGTGCAAATCAAACCGATTAAAAAGCAATAACTAAAAATGTGACTTCTTTTATTTTCCTTATTATATCGTATGAAAATATCAGGATTAAAAAAACCACGCTGGTATCAGTAGCTAAACTGTGAAAAAGTTGGTCGAAAAATATTGGTATCGTCACAGCAAAACTGACTAATAAATACAATTGAAATTTTTGTTTCTTAACAAAATCAGAATTTTAAAAATCATGAGAATATCAATTGCATTAACTGCAATAGAAAAGAAGATTGAAACACGAATTTACCATGGTATAAAGGGCATTGAAATGCACGATTTGAAATTTCCATGTTGTAATATTGTATTAAAAACTTGATCTAATTGTAGCCAAATAAAAACGGTTGTTAATAAATATCATTGATAGAATATTACTTTAGCTACTAATTGGAATGAGCTACTCATTAAAATTAAAAATAAATGGACAAAAATAACAAAAAATGCCCTTTTCTTCTAGCAAAAGGTAATTTAAATATTTGCTACTTTGAAATTACTTTTTAGATTATCAAACTTTATAGTCTTGTGTTTGCACAAGTAGTTATTAATTCTAGTCAAAATAATTCTGAAACTTTTTTTTCAGTCTAGTTTTCTTGAAGAGTCTAAGTTGAATCTTTCTCTAGCAAATCTGCATTAAAACAATTCTATCACTGCATATGAATAAGAACTTAGGAAGAAAAAAAGAGGGTGCTAGTAAGGGCAGTATAAATGTCTTGTTAACGAGATTTTAAGAAAGTAACAAAATTTAAATTTTTGATTAGCAGAAGTTTAGGAAAATTTTATCGAAATATAAATTATTGATTCGTGGAAGTCTGTAAATCAATGGTTTTGACATTTACGAAATCCCATGAATTAGTGGAAATATCACAAGCCTTAATGAACATCAGTACTTGGTTTTACCTTTAGAAGCACCATCTTGTTCACTGCTTGCACTGTAACTTTCCGATCTTTTGATATGTGAAGAAGACTCAATACAAGGAGAAGACTCAAAAGACTGACTATCATCAAAGACATTACAAACATTTCCAGTGTCTGTACTTATAGTTATTGATGACCATAATTCATATTCTGTATCTAAATGTTGAATTAATTTATCAACCTATAACAAGCAATTGAATCATATTGGTCCCACAGTTCAAATCATCATATTTCTAAGAGCAAAAAGAACTAATAAATAAATAAATGAAAAAAAAATCAAAAATAATAAAACATCAGAAATTAAGAATTTTGTCTTTTAAAAATCAAAACAAATAAACAAATTAAAACTTGAAATATTTCAAATATGGAACAAATTATCATTTCTTGCTGATTATCAATGGATTGAAGTTAAAAAAGTGATAAACTTGATTTTGTGAATTATAGATCGGTGCAGACAATTCTACAAAAATTTAAAATGTCTATTATGATAATGTCATGATCAAATCACATTTGGCTACATTGAAATGTAATAGGATGGTTACGATTTGAAAAAGAAAATTTTAACGAAAATATACAGAAATTTAAGAAGGTAAATAATTGCCCGTGCAAATTAAGGTTACATAATTTACAAGGGTAATAGAGTAATTATTTTTGTTACATACTATTAGCAACTCATAAATGATGTTATGCAGTCATTTGTTGATAAATTTTTTGTTACTCAGTTTTTAAAAATAACCAGTTAAAATGAGAAAAATCCCTCTTTTAAGAATCAGTAACGCTATAAAATCGCCTTTTAATTAAACATAAAGTTGTGGTCAGAATTTTGCTTTCCCCACTATTTAATACTGTATTTTTTATTAATACATTCCATTTTCACACTTTCTTTATTCTGCTCCCCCTTGTTATCTTTTCCTGTTGTGTTTAAAAAAGAGATTTCTCTTTAAAAAAAATTAATTTGCTATTTTTGTCATCCCCTTCTTCGAGTTTATAATAAATATGAAGAATGTAAGCATGAAGATCATTTCACCTCATCCCCATATTCTTAAAGTTTTGCTAAGGAAAAATAAACCAAATTATTTTTCTTTTTTTCTGTGTTCTTTTTCATAAATAATTTAATTTGGCAATCTTATTTAAAAACAATGAAGAGATGTTTTAAAAGCAGCTGAAATATTTTGTAACTTTAAACACAATAAATCACATCACAGGATGAACCACCACTGGGAGAAACAACTTGCAGACTATTCTAAGTAAATAAAAGCCATATTTTAATTGAAGAAAAATAATAAATAAGTTTTTTATTTGGATCAATGGAATGTTGGTAACAAAGTTTCAATTAAATAGGATATTACCAAATAAAAATGACACTTGTGATATAAACGGAGAAATCTCAGAAAACAAAACAGACTATAGTTTGATAAAAAAAACATAGTCTTATTAATCCATAGAAAAGCATTATTAGATTAATTTTTATATATTTTCAAAATCTTACAAGAAAAAATTTACAGCATTGTGGTTATTTTTCCTCAAACGTAGGAACAATTAAAAAGGGTAAACAAGAAAAAAATAAGTGATGAAAAAGAAGAAATTATGAATCTGATTAAGGGTCTCATGCCTGTCAAGACATTCTAGCTTTTATAGCAACAGAATTAAAACATCTGTCAGAATCTAAAGAGGAAGAATTGATGTAAGTCCCATTAAGTATTTAAAGGGTGATTTCCCTAGGATTAAAATAGAAATCATAATTGAAGAGTTATGGGGATGAAACATGTAAGTGATATTTTCAGAGTGTCTACAATCAGAGGAAGAAGACAAAAGTGGTATCCAAACTATTTCATTATAGAAAGGATGGCTGGCAAATAATTCTTTGCATCATTTTATTTACCACAACCAAATTAAAATAAAATCATGTAAGCAGTTAATAAATACTTTTTAAAATGTCACTTACTCACTTTAATTTCACTCAGCTCTTCAATTCATTCCTTCATCAAGTTACAAAAACAGACAAAATAAGCTACTTTTTTTTAATAAACATATCTCTATTAGCAAATTTAGACTTTGAGCATTTAAATTTGGGAATTAACCACAGTCTGAAAAGTATGATCTCAACAATGTTTAGTTGGGAAACAGTCGAAAGTTAATAGAGATAGGTCAATTTTATTCAGAGCAATTTACCATATCTTTATTACCTTTTAATCAAATTAAGAAAAGAAAAAAATTACTGAACACAATTATAAAACTTGTTTATTCAAAGATAACAAACTGAAAAAAATATCTGAAAAATTATTCTATTTTATTACTTAGTAATGATAAAAAAAACTTGAACTGCAAGGTCAACTTTTTTTTTTTAATAATTTGAAATTCATAATTTTAAATTAAGTTAAAATTTTACATACAAACTATTGAGAACTACTAAACAGTATAGTTATTTAAAAGACACATTTCTAAAATGTAATTTTATAGAAACTATTGTTCTAAACTAAGGATTTTGTCATTTATTTAAAATAACAATAATTAAATACAAAATTCCCTCATAAATCAAAGTTTTTTTAATGAAATATTTTTCAGTTTGTCTAAACAAGCTTTATAATTATGTGCAAATATTTTTTCATTGATGTAAATAGCTTTTTAGATATGCAGCAAATTTAACAATAAGCGATCAATAAGTAAAATTAAGATTGGGGGTTTAGTCAGAGTTCTCAATGGCTCTGACTGAATTATTGGAACCATACTTTTCCGGTTGTAGCTATTCTCCATTATTTGAATGCAAAAAAATTCATATGTAGAAAAAATTCAAATATGTCATTTGTTTTTGTAACATAATAATTCATTCATAGGCAACTTTATAGTAATTGGTAGTCACTTTTTTGTTGTAAAAATTAGTGCTTCAAACAAACTCTTTGTTATTACTTAGTTAAATGTTAAAAACACATTAGGTACTATTGAGGAGGCAGTTAATTAATTTTTCCATGTTCTCGCTTTCTGAAAACTTAATTTAATGAGTGAGTCAAAGAACTCCAAAGAGGTACTATCTATTGATCCATAACATGTATATGTAATGGAAGAAAATAGAAGTGTAGTAAACGAATATATCAGTTTATGATGCTCTTACTATGGATTAAATAAAAATTGATTTAATAAAATGTTTGTTTAAAACTTATACTTTCCGTCATCTTTTTCACATAAACACTATTTTTAAAAATACAATGGAAGTTTCTTGATAAATTTAATATCTGAAAATTTCACAAGACAGAATGTTGTTACTTCACTTATTAAAAATCTTTATATCTCTCTATAACTTACAAACGTTTTTTGATGAGGGTGAGCACTTATGACAATGAGAGGTTTCTTCAAATTTGATTTATTGAAGGTGGTTGATGCCGGGGCAGGATATGGCATAATATAGGCATCAAGATCTTGATGTCTTGAGGATTGAGACTGTAAAAATACAAACAATTTAAAATTAGAAAGCATTAATTACAGAAGCATAATAATAAAAAAACTTTTAAGTGTTTCTCAACATAAATATGTCTTGTTAAAATCTACAGATCTTTTAAATGAGTTACTGTAGTTAAAGAAATATGGCTCTTAACTTTCAGACAGAAAAATTTTAAAACTTTATACTCAATGAAAATAACAGTTGATCTATGAGAGATATAAGTATTCCACAAGTTGAAATATAATAGATTTGAATTAGATGTTCGAATAATACAGTGACTGCAAAATTCCTGGATTATATAATCAACCAGTTTTTAAAATCAAATCTGCAAGAATGGAATTAACCCAATATGAAAACAGGATAACAACATCCTTTATTAAAATCAGTATTGTCATTTTCTAAAGTTTAATTTTTGTAGATAATATGTTTTATGAATGGAATATTTAAAATTTTCTAATTTTTTAAGATCTGCAAGATGTGTAGCATATAAATAACAAATTTTATTCAAATATATATATACACAGTGGGTGGACAAAATAATGGAAACACTTCTATACTAATACATTATTTCAAATTTCTCAAAAAATAATAGGAGAATCATTTTAAAACTTCAGAAGTTCTTAGATCATGTGATATCTCAATCATATCAATGAAGTTTAAAGTTCTTAGAAGTTTGGGGGACCAACAATAAATTACAAACAGAAATTAATGTTTTGGAATACTCTTATGCAAAAAACTGGAACAAGATTTGTAAGTTATTTTGGTTATTATGTGCAATAATTACACAAAATTTTGTAAGCTTAGCTTAAATATTTATAGGGGTATGAACATTTTTATAAAAAAAAAACTAATTTTTTCGGAGAAATTTAAAATAAATTACAAAACTATTGCTTTAAAATTTGAAAAAAATTAGTTTATAACTGCTTTAGATATGAGTAAGGAAAGTAGTTTACAGTAGTGCATGCACTAAAAAATTAAAAAAAAAAAAAATTTTTAATTTTGTAGGGAATCATATTTGGTAACTAATAAAAAAAGTTGGATTTGAATATCTTAAAAATTTAGAAAAGGTTCAAGCAATTTTTTAAGTAGTTTTTGTACTTAAAGCTCAAAATGATAAGGGGGTTTCCACATATTTCATTTTGTACTTTTAAAAGAAGATTTATTAAACAAGACATTGTTGGGGATCATCCCAAGGGCTGCAAGTTTGTCACGGGAAAAAAGACCCCAAATTCGCAGAAAAATCGCGGGAAATTTTGAAAATTACACAAATTCTAAACACAAAAAAATTTATTACATAAATGATGCAAAAGACAGAAATTGCGTAAATAATAAAAAAAAGCTTCAAAATACACAACAAAAGTATTTCTTTGAATTTCAAGCAATATTAATATTTTTATTTAAATGAACAGAATTTTGGTACAATGTATAGTACATTGTCAGATTATTCTCATTTATCCTTCTGCTTTCATCACTTAACACATTTTTATACTTAGAAAACGATCTTTCTACGCCAAAGCTGTTTTTAGGCACCGACAAACTTCAAATTGCCACTTTTGAAGCTTTCGATCTTTGATTTCCAAAACTGAATAAATTTTCCTTCATCAACACGCAATTCCTTTACCGTTGCTTTGTAAGAAGTAATTGCTGTGAAAACTCAAACATTCTACATTCAAACTACTAGATACAAGTCCCTAGTAACTACTAGTCCCCCCTTCATCTAGAAACTGATCCATATTTAATAAATCACAAGAAGTCGCCTAGGAAAAATTAACTGGATATGTAGAGAGGCAGTAGAAATTTCATTGCCCAGTGCAATAGCATGTATAACAATTTTTCTGTCTAAGATTTGATTTATAACATTTTCCTTCTTTTGTGATTCTAATTTCTTTTGTACTCTTACTGACTTCAGGAAGGTAATTACCCTCCTTAGGTGTAGAAAGACCACCTTAGTTGACAAGAGTGTGATTATCTCTTATCTCTGAACTATTTTCATGTCATTTTGCTATTGATTCACTCCACCAAATATCTAATCAATTTTACATGTTCAATTTAAGGTTCAGGAAAAAAAAATTCTGTTTAATAAAAATAATAAATTAAAAAAAAATAACATTTTAAGCAATTTTCGCGCAAGTTAAGACATATTGAGAAATTCACGGATTTTAGGAAAAAAGATGAGAATTTCACGGAAATCACCGTGAAAATTCGCGCCGCGACAAACCTGCTGTCCTAATCATCCCCCATAGAGGTATCATTTTTTTCACCTATTTTCTTTCCTTATTACATCACATTTTGGTGTAACTTTTTTAGTAACGTTTACTATAAGGTATTATCCTTTTTCTATTAATTTCTGTCTTATAATACAAAATACTATTTATAGAAAACCCTTTAACATTTTGAGTTTTCTTTTAAAAAGCACGAAAACTATTTAGAAAATTGCTTGAATCTTTTAAAATTTTTATGATATTCAAATCAGACTTTTTTAATCAGTTGCCAAATACGATTCACTAAAAAAATCATTAAAAAAGTTTAATTTTTCCTGTGCACGTGCAGTATAATAATTAATTATATATTGCACAGTTTTAAACAAATTGTTTTCAAATTCAAAAATTTTGTGATTAATTATAAATTACTCTTAGAATTTTGTTTAACTTTATTTAAGTTATATTTCATATTTATATTCATTATTGTAATTACATTTATATATAAATTTATTATTATTATTATATTTATATATTATTATATTTATTATTATAATTATATTTTTAAAGTTATAGCAAAAAAACCTAAGACAAAAAAAATTAGTTCCTTATAAAAAATCTCCATATCTGCTTAAGCTATGCTTATAAAACTTCGTATATTTATTGCATATAATAACAAAAATAACTGTCAAAAGTTACAAATCTATTGCTACAACTTTTGGCATAAGGTGTTCAAAAACATTATTTTCTGTTTGTAATTAATTGTCGGCCATTCAAAAATTTAAAACTTCGTTATATGCATGAGAAATTGCATGATTTAAAATCTGAAGTTTTAAAATGGTTTTATTATTATTTCTTGAGAAAAATGAAAAAATGTATTAGTATAGAAGTGTTTCCATTATTTTGTCCACCTGTATAGTTGTACACATAAATGCATGCAAATATATATTTAAACATAATAGGATTAGAAAAATAATAAAAATAACAAAAAATTAATGGAAAAACGTAGAGATTTTCATCAGGATGAATTCCTTTACGATAGTATTACATTGTACATGCACACAAGTAGGCATATATATATGCAACATAAAAAGTTTCAACTACTCTTTTTATGTTATTCCTTTATTGAAATCTTTTTCTTAATTTTTTATTCTAAACTTAACATGCTTTCTCACACTTTAATATTCACATCCTGTCTTTTAATTAATTTTATGTTTTAAGTTAACATTTTTGATTCTCATTAACAGTTTGATTAATTAACATTTTTGATTCTCCTTTTCATGGAATCGTGAGAAAGACTTTTCCCCTTGACCTAGTTTATAGACCAAGAATAATTATTAAGAATTCCCTTATTCCCTAAAACGAAAAGTTTCATGGATTTATTTTGCAAGATTTTCCCTAACTTTTATTAAGGAGCACTTTGATTTTGTGATGCTTGAATATTCATTCTCTAATTATGATGGTTAAATAAAATTAATTTCCTAAAATCCGTTTTGCTTGTTTGTCCTGCTCGCACAACTGCCACCCTAATATATATGTGTATATATATATAGTATATGTGCATATATATGTGTTAAAATATATATCTATATATATGTGTCTTTTTTTATTAACTTCATGAAAATAAAAAATTTATATAATGCAACTTGCAAATGGCATAAAATATGCAAAATAGAACTTTGAATGAGTACTAAACAATTTGTCTTGTAAGTACAAATAATAAATTGGGAAAAAAACTTCAGCTTCTACTATATTACATAAAATTAAAGAAAAAAATCCTTATATTTTCGGTAATGCTAAAGTTTTCAAGGACTTCTTTTTTCCTTAAGAATAAAATCTTCTTAAAGTAGTTCAAAGGCTGTAATTTTAAATGAAAGTTTAATTATCTTGTGAAAAGAAGATTAAGAAAAGCATTAATTGTTTAAAAAGAAAAAAATAAGTTATCAGATTGCTTAAAATATCTACATAAGCTTTTGCTTAACCATTTTGAAATTCATATGCAACTTACATCATATAATGAGGAACTGTCAGGTGTAGAAATATCACATTCAGAACATAACTGTTTTATTTTTTTTGCAACTCTATGAACAGATCTTGGGTTCCATTGTGCAATATCATTTCCCACTAAGAAATCTGCTTCTGTTTAAAAAAAATTTGAACATTGTCATATAAGTTTCATGTAACAGTATATGTATAGAATAAAAAAGCATTATAAAAATTTTTCAAAGATTTGTCACTTAATATTAAATTTTCAATGAAAAATATATTATTCTGAACATGGGAACTATTTCAAGATAACTCTAGGAACCATTTTTAACTATTATTTCAATTGTTATTCATCTATTTTTAAAACAAATTAAATCAGCATAACAAAATTTCATTAGTTTTTTTCTAAAAGTGTACAACTTAAATTAGGTACTAGTACTACTGGTAAATGGAGTAAATCTACAATATACTACTGATTACTCATGTTTAATTTAGTAAAATGCTTTTGTTTTTGATTACATCAGTTTTTAGATCAATTAGAATATTATGAACAACATTATTCTAATCAGTAACACAAGAAAAAAATAATGATTCAAAATATGCAACAAAAAAAAATAATTAACGGTGGATCCAAATTTAAATACTGTATTTTTTTATTTAGAAAAAAAAATTATGGTAGTAAGTCATTTTATGTTAAATTAGACCTTTTTCGGATATAAAATGATATGCACAATATCAATCTTTTTAAAGTTAATTGAATAATAGTTTAAGTTAGTCTAGTTAAGTTATAAAACAATAAATGGACTCAAAAATATCAAAGTGTACTAGCAGCTAACTTTTCATTTTAAAATTCCTTGTTACATGATTACACTACAAGAAGTACATTAATTCTTCACATTCTATAAAACTATGGATGAAATCAAAAGAAAGAAAATTATTTTTTACACTGGAATGTAATTTAGGTTAGACCACCATGAAAACCCTTCTCAGTACGAAAGCCAAAAAAGTTTATAATATAGAACACAGATTTTCCAAAAGTAAAATAAGAAGAATTAGATTCTGCAAAACCACGAAAAAAATATTGATGCCAAAACTGCTTTGAAACTTTTTTCTTTAGCAATATATTTTTCTCTAGAACTAAACTATTGGCTCTATACTCTTTTTCTAGCTTTTGTAGATGCAAATAACTATCTAAGACCCATTGTTGGAGACAGGTCCGAATTAAGAGAATTTGCTTATTTTGTGTAATTTAAAAAAACAAACAAAACAAACTGAGCCAAATGTGAAACTAATGCTTTGAAACAAAGATATAAACCTTGTGCGCTGAATACGTAAGTGTATACCTGTCAGAGGTGATTTTCTCACAAAGTGAAAAGCACTTAAAACTTCATGTGCAAAAACTCGATATGAGGATATCAATTTATATACCAGACATGATTAATATAATTTTTTAAACTAAGATTCAAAATTAAATTACCAACCAATGAAGAATATCACAACTTTAAGGTAACTAATTTAAGATAACTTAGTTCACTTAAGATAACTTAGTTTAGAATCACGATATTGGATTTTAAAACCACATGAATATGGATTGCAATATTGAATTTTAAAAACAAAGCGTGACATTGGATTTAAATCAAGTGAATACGAATTGCAATATCTAACATTTAAATCAAGTATAAATACTAAAACAGATGTTTGATACTACAAATGCCTGAGAATGAAATGCAATATTTATTTTAATAATGAGTAAATACACACATTGGGATATTAGATTTTCAAAATGCTTGAACACCAATCATACTGTGCGATTTTTCAGTCACGTAAATAAAAAAATGCCATGTGTAACTTACAGGGATGAGAGTAGTCAGAAAGAAAAAAAGAGGAAATCCAAAAAACAAAAAAAAAGAAAGAAAAAAAAAATATATATATATATATATATATATATATATATATATATATAAACAAAAATTTGACCAAAAAGTGTGATTTTTAAACTTGTAAACCATGTGAATATAAATCCCGATATGAGACTTTTAAATCACGTAAATATGAAACTCTACATCGAATTTAAAAAAATGCGAAAATAGAAATCATGATTTTTTAATTTTTTGATCGCGATGCATAATTTTTAAATCTCGCGATATTACAACCACAAAAACGAATCATGATATTGGATTTTAAGCTCACGTGAATACGAATTGCTACATAGGGCTTTAAAAGCTCGTAAATACAAATCGCGATATTGATTTTTTAAATCTCGTAAGTAAGAATCGCACTGTACAATATTTAAATCGCCTGAATAAGAATCGCAACGTTCAACTTTTAAATCAGGTAAATACGAAAATCGAGATTTGATAATAAAATCGAGATTTTAAAAATGCATAAATACAAAACACGATATTGGATTTTTAAATGTCGTAAATAAGAATCATAATATACGATATTTAAATAGCGTAAATAAGAATCGCAATGTGCAACTTTTAAATCAGGTAAATACGAAAATCGATGATTGATATTAAAATCGCGTGAATAAAAATTGAGATCTGAATTACGAAAATACGAGCTATCCAGCCGACGGATAAAAAATACGGAAAATCTTATTTTCTGTGCGTGAAATCGGAGAAAATAGCTAAATTAAGTAAAAATACGGAAGGGTTAGCAGATAGGGCGTAGATTGAATTTTCTGTTTATCTTTGAAAATCGTAAATAAATATAATTATTTTACTTCAATGACTGAATTTTAAAAAAAAACGGGATATTTATTTAAAAAAACGAAACTTTTAGAGAATCGGAGTTTTTGATAAAAAGGCTGAAATTCGAGAGACAAAAAACATCTCATCCCTGTATAAAGGTCAACCAGTTTTATCCCAAGGAAATGATTTTTAGAGAAACTTTAGAGGGAGGAAAAGGGACTTCAACAATTTCCCTCCGCGGAAAATTAAATTCCTCATAAAACATTTTAACTTGGGCAAAAAAAAATTTCAGCGGAAATTAGCGGGAAAAATGGAAAAATCTGAAAAAAAGCGGAAATCCGTGGAAGAATCTCATCCCTGAACTTATGATATTAAAATTGCGTGAATATGGATCACGGTATAAGCGGGTTCATATATTTAAAAAAGCAAAACCAAAAGAATTAAAGCCCTTAGTAATTGAAAAATATGTTAAACCTGGATGTTTTAAAAATGTGAACAGTTTACTGGTGGATTACGATAGGCTGCTTGATGTGGATAAAGAGATGAAAAAGAAAATAGCTCTCACATTTGACAAGTGCATACAAAAATTCCATATTTCATTTATTTTAATAGAATATTTCAGTTGGAAAAAACACATTTACGAATCAATTGCTAGCAATAAAGTATATTTAAGATTATTGTAAAATAAAGCAATTATCTAACCCTCTAAAAGTTAGCTGTCTAACTTATTTCATAGGCTAATCATGCAACATGAAAATTTATAAAATTAAACTTCTAATATTTTTAAGCAATTTGATTGATAATTTCTAAGAATTACTATATCTGTTTTAAACTAACATTGCGATAATAACTTTAAAAGTATACTGAAATTATCTACTCATAAACCTCATTATTATAAATTGATTGCAGGAAAATTCATTGAAATGAGGAATTTCTACTTTAATAAAATAAATATCAGTTAAAATTGAATAATTTTAGTAAGTAATTAAATAACTTTTCACAGGGGTAGCAAGAAAAAAGTAAGAAATTTTTAAGTTAATATTAACTTAAAAGAGATAAATAAAAGATTTAAAACTATAATAGAAAAGATAAAAAAAAATTTTAGGCATATATAATATACCACTTATAAAATCCTCTTTTGATATCCATGGGATATATTGTAAGGAGAGAAATTGTATGGCTAACTGATCAGGAGGCCATTTATCAAGGAAACTGATAGGAATGATAAGTTTGTCTTTATCATCAGCCAGCTTAGCCTAAAATAAACAAGACAGTTAAAATAATAGGTTAAAAGGCAATTATTTCTATTTTATTATAATATGCAATGAAATCAGACAACAAAAATAGAATTAAAAAACAATTATTAAACCTCAATAATTTTGTTTTAGAATGAAAAATAGTAAAGTATGAAAATTTACACCATTAATTTTAACATAAAGACTACTGTTTTAGCAAAACAGCTCATAAATTGTTGCAGATTAAAATGTTTTAATCATCTAGATTGCTTATACACAGTTTGTCAAAGCACATCATATTAGAATAACTATATCTTATATACAGAGGGGTTAGGCTGCCTGAAAGGGAAGCTAATGGTTGCAGGTTCAAATCCCACTTGGGGCATAGATGTCTCTCTCTGTTGGGTAATTGCGGTCTTCCCGTATGAGCTGGAATCTGTGCAATGTGGTGTGGGTATTATTGCTCAACTTTGAGGGTTCATAGGTGCCCAACAGGAAATGCTAATTGAGCAACTCCTGTGGCATCTTCTGTGGCAAAAAACATAATAGTTCAGAGCCAGCTGTTAGAAAAAAATATTTTTAATCTTTACCAGATTAAGAAAAAGACACAGTCTCAAAAATGTCTTTTAATTTGCATAAATTTTTACTTCATACTTTATTAAAGAGTAAATGTTTTTGAATATTTTTAAATTCATGCACATTGTATAATTTGAGAAAAATAAAATCTATAAATTGTACTTGCAGTACATTCTGTGAACATAAGATTAAAGAAACTCATAGATTACTAAATTCTTCAAGATTTCAAATAAACAAATCAACAATAAAATTAAGGAGTTAACACACCAGTTAATTTAAAAAAAAAAAGGCTGACTAATAATATAAAATTGTCTAATGAAGTAAGTGATAATATTTCCAAATGAAATTAATAAGAGCAATTACAAGAAATTACTTCTCTATTAGTCCATTTCGTTTCTCCATAACGATTGGTTACAAGGGCAACAAATGCTGTACAATTGTTTAAGGCTGTATTAACAACATCTTGCCAATCCTGACCAGCATAAATGTCATCAATATCCTACAATTTAAAAACAATAACAGCACTAAAAATTTAATGATATAGTAACAAACTGTATTTAAAAAAAATCTTACATAAATTAGATATTTTTACAAGCATAAAATGAAAAATTAGTTAAAAAAACAAAACAAAACAAGATAAAAAAGTGGGACGGTCCACTCATCCTTTGGTCAAAAGTTGGTAAATATTTGCAGCAACTTATTTCTCCCAGTGAAATATACTCCCAACTATCGCCAATAGATAGCAGCCAACCGAGAATTTTCCACCCTTGAAAAACCATGTAATGAGGATTGAATCTTCTTTCTAGTTTGAATCGGTTCTGTAGCACCAGAGAAGTAACCTATCCTAACCTTTATACCTTTTAAAATCCCACTTTGCCCTTTGTCCGGTTTTTCGTCGCATATAGTTTTATCAACCATATAGTTAGTAGCACATACTTTTTTCTCTCTTCGGGTTCTTATTTTCTAAAGTTATGACAGATTACTTAAAAAAGAAAAAAATTTCTTTTAGTGCATAGTTTAAACTTTAAAGTTATTTCCTTTAAGGAGACTACAAATAATTGTGCCCCTTCACATCAATGAAAAATTGAACAGTGATTGGGAAAATAAACAGGCTGGGTTCTAGATAATTCCAAAATCAAAAAGAGCCATGGAACAGCTTATTCCTCTAAGATTAACAGTATAAAAAAAATAGTTAAGTTGTACTAGTATTGAAGCTAACATAAGATGGGCATTCAAAACAAGCAGCAATTTTTGTGCATCAGCATGTTGGTGTCTGTGGCTAAGTGGTATAGATTACCACTGTGTTTCCTTCTGGCATACTCATTAGCATTGGCAAAAAAGGGTGGATAAACAAAACCAGAGCAGTGAAATAAGGGAAAAATGTGAGAACAACAGGCCAGGAACCATATTGAAGAAGAAATTCCTTTTGGGTGTGGCATATGTCGGTTGCGTACCACTGTCAAGAAGTAAAAAAAGAGACGGTAAGTTAAAAAAAAACATTGCTTGTGGTCATCCTAGGAAGGTTGGCATTCATTCTTTAACCACGAGATATATGCTTTAATAAGCCTTTTGAGGACAACGTGAGAAAATATTGGGCAGATTAGATAAGTTTTGGCTTGCCTGCAGAAACAAAAAGAGGAAGTCTAAGGAAACCAAATATTGTTTTGATTGTGCAATGGGTGAAGGATGCTTGGGAAGCAACACTAAAAAAATGGTAACTAAGTCATTAAAAAATGCTGTATAAGTTATCCACTCAATGTTACCGAAGATGATGTGATATATAATGATTCAGATGAAAGCACTCTGAAAATACCTACACAGGCACTGAAGTTTATGATGATGCACTAATGGCAGAAAGACTTTAACAATTTGGTGAATCTGACTCAGAAACGAACTTTGATAGATTCTGATATCAAAGTGTATGTCAAATTAATAATTCCTTTTAAACTTCGAAGTCTTCTTAGTTTCTTAATGCCTGGAAAAATTTATGAAAAAGAAAATTTTTGATTTCCCTAAATAAAAGAATGGCCGACTGGCCTGTGAAGGGGGCAGGGAACTGTCCTTGCATTAGAAAGGTTCTGGGATCGAATCCCGAGCAAGGCATGGTTGTTCTTTCCTTCTCTGTACTATCTGTCCGCACTGCAGGAGCACTGTTGGCCCACCTAATATGGTGCCCCTGAAAGAGAGGCCAACAAAATTACCCTGTAATAGCCTGAATTGACGGATGTTAACAGAAGTGGGCATTGGAAAAAAAAATCTTTTCAGAATGGGGGCTAGACTTATGCGCGAGCATATATGGTACACATATGTTACAAAATACAAAGTTCGTTTAGCAAACATTTTATCAGAGTAATCATAGTTTGATCTCAGTTTTATAATAATCTTTTCAATCAAAACAATTTCTTTGACATTCTTACCTCAGTTCATGTGGGGTATTAATGTGTTCAAAAGCAAGCTCAGACATGCCATCCTGAGACAATGAAAACATACAGTAATAAATTCAAATAAAAAAAAATAATAAATTACTTTTATTTACACCCATAGAAATTTTAGCATTAACACACATTAATAGTGATAAAATTTGAGAATAATGCCTCAAACAAGAAGAATTTTTAAAACAGACAGATAAATTTCGACCAGCTGATATAAGAAATTTCAAAGCCCACTGAAGAGTGGACTATGATGTCCTAATAAAAACAAATTTCCATTCATAAAAATCAAAGCTGGAATTTTAGGTAAGATAATTACAAGGTTGATCATGCACCAATGCACTTTAAAATTTATTGTAAGAAGAAAACTAGGTGTTAAAATTTTTCTATGTAACAAAAATAAATTCATTTCAGTATGTGAATTATCTTTTTGAAATGATAATAGATCAACAAATGATAATAACCATGTAATAACAATTAAAACAAGTACAAATATATCAGGATTAGATGCAAATACTAGAAAAATTTTTTAGGCAAAAATAATGAGAAACTATGCACATTACAAATATTTAAGAACATTCCCAAGATACTTACAAGAAATACACTATCAATACCCATATTGATAAGCTCATTCTTTAAATCTTTGGCATGGGTCATAGCCTCTGCATGAACATAGCTAATTAGAATGGAAGTAGAAGAATTTATCTTCTGAGATGTTACTTGAAATTCCTTTTTATCTGATAGCCTATACATTAAGAAAGATTTAATTTTTTTTAAAAATCAGAACATGCAATTGAAAATCAAATATCTTAAAAATTAAATCTCGTACACAAATTAAATATGAATTCCCATTTTAAACTTTTATCATAACTTACTGATAAATTAAGTACTGCCAAATGCATAATTACGCATAATGCATATGATAAATTAAGTACTGCAATGAGTTAATTTGAAACTTTTTTTTTTACTGAAATAATTCTTTTTAAAATGCAAAGCATAATAAATTATGTTATCAGTTTAAAATTATAAAATAAAACACATAATTTTCTCTAAAGTTAATGTATGGAGTTTCTAGAAGCATTGTAAACATTCATGAAATAAAATGAGCTTATCTCTTTGTTGCACATGGTTATGTTCCCTTTTATTTTTCAATGTATAAATTCTTAATATGCCTTACAATATACAAAAAAATCTTTAAAAAAAATTTTCTAAGCATTACAAGAATATAATTTAAGATTTTAATTAATATGCAGAAATGTTCATTAAATTTAAATAATAATTGTGAATGCATGAACATGTCATAAAAGACAAATATATACAATAGGCATTCACATTTCATTAATAAATAATTACATGTTCACTAAATAGTTTAATCTTTCTTTTGTAATAACAAAATTTTTATCAAATAAAATATTAGAAAACAAAAATGAGATTCAAAAATATGAAGTAAAATAAATTTTTAGTATATGTTAAAGTGTAAAATATAAATTTTATTTCAAGTATCTTGACAATTTCATGAAACCAAAAATAAAAATTTCTCTTTATTTGTTATTACAGTGCAGAACCTGTTATCCGGAAATCAGAAAACCGGAAAACCAAAAAACCGGAACGAAATTCGATTACTTTTCCCACCATTAAAAAAAAAAAAATTTTTTTTTTCCTCATAAGATTTTAGGATTTTTCTTTCTTTTTTGAAAGATGTTTACCTTACCATCATTTTGGAAATAATCATTAGTGTATTACTTCATCGTTTTTTCTTCTTTTTAAGATTATTTCCAAATATTTTTTTTTAGTTGGGTTTACAATAAAAAAACGGCTTTTTGTAGAGATTCAGAAAACCGGAAAAATCAGTTATCCGGAATAGCAATTGTCCCAATCGCCCAGTCCCAATAGATATTTTTGTAAATGGTACAGTAAACGGAAACAGGTACAGTCTATAATAGTCAGTATCAATATAAAACGTGGAATTCATAGGAAACGTAGAATAGGAAATATAAAACGGGGGTATTTTGGTCTAATCTTAACATACTCAATACCAATTTTTGTTGTAACTGAAATTTTTTTCTCTACACATTCTTTGTCTAAAAAAATCTTAAGTTCTGTATTTTTGTAATATAACTTGACAACTTATGTTCTTAAAATATTGAGAAATTTTTATAGATCTACTAAGATTAATATGAGTCAATACTGAAATACATCAAACACACAGTTTATTTAAACACAATTTTATAAAATTGACTGTTACACATGTTCAGAAAACAAAAAATTACCTGTTTATTATATTTTCCTTAGGCAAAAAAAATAATTGCAGGTGCTTATGCATAAAAATTTTTTTATATTTATTTACATTTCAATATAGAGCCATTTTATGCTGATTTTTTTCCAAACCGTGCTCTTTATAAAATTCATTGATACAATTTTATTTAAACCAATATTTAATAAATGCTGTTTGTTTAGAATTAGCACTATTATTTTAAGAGATATTCAATATTTGTAAATGCCACATTGTCAAATTTTTCGTTGCATATTCTGTAGGAAAAAAAAAAGATTTTTTTTTCTTAATTGAAATTAGAATGTTTAAAGAATTATAATCTAACTACATGGTTTCTTAGTTTAGATTAGTTAAGTGTTTTTGTTTTTACAACTGAGCAGTTCCATGGTGTCGGCGTAAAAAATTAATATAAATTTCTTAGAAAAACTATCTCATAAAACAAAAGTTTATAATCATCAAATATTTAATACATCATAACCTATCGAAAAACAATTTGTTTTATAAAAACTGATTATAATAAGCTCAAATTAAATAGATAAAATTGTAGGGATGTAAACGTACAAAAACAAAAAATGATAACTCATGTATCTTGAGAATCTTAGTAGTAAAACAAAATGTGAAATGTTTCTACACATTTGTGCAAGATAACCTGTTTTGTTACAGCGTACTTTAATTATTATTGTTTCCATTTTCTTTATTAGTGTGAATTTTCTTTAAAAAAAATTGTTCTTAGTTAGAGATTCACTTACCACAGTTAAAAATTTCAAATGATGTAGCCCTTCATTTAACAGCTTATAATTTATTAAAAACTGATATTTATAAGTTAAAAGTCATTATTTCTAAATCTTCAATTTTTTCCCTTTGAAATGATATATTGTTTACTTAATATTAAGTTTAAAATTTCGCTCATCCGGGAGACCAACTTGAAACCTGTACAGTTCAGAACAGAAAAACAAAATTTTGTTTCCCTTTTCTAATAAATACATATGAATAATTTTTTTTATATTCGAAGTTTATACATCATTTAACATCTTTCCTAGAGATTTCTAAGTCTCTGTTGGCTTTTTAAGGTAAAAGCATTATCATCTCTGGAATGAAAGCAACATTTACGAAACTGATGTCATTGTAATAATTACCTAATTCGAATTTTGAATCAAAAAACAAATATTTATCATCAAAACTGCAAAATTAAATGTTAACATCTAGTTCGTTCATTTAAAAATCTTTTTTAAAATAAAATATGTTACAAAAGGTTAAAATGAAATCAAGAAAATTAGCATCAATGAATTGTAACGATTTTGCTATTAGCAATTCAAGAAAATTAGTGGTTGGCTTTGCCGAGAAAAAAAATTCATTGGATGGAGAACAAAAGCTTTCAAAAAAGAGTGCAAGATAAAATCTACTATTAAATTGTAACCAATTATTTTTTAGAGAATTTCAATAAATTAAAAATATTAAAACATTATGAAGAAAAAGAAAAAAATACCCCCAATGCCTCGGAACAAACTTGAATGAAAAATGAATTTAGCCCACGGATTAGAAGAAGATTAAAAAAAATCTACATTTCTAAACAGAAGAAAATATCCTAACCCTTTCTTCCACCTCCACCACAATCTTTGCCTTTCCTAAACTGCTTAGTCCATAATCTCCAAAGAGGTCAAAGGTTCCTCCATTGATTTAGCAACCATAGGAGAGTTTCATAAGGCATTCTAGTTTAGCAGGGTAATAATGGAGAGAATTTTAATGCGAGCAAAGTATTGCTAAGTTGATATTACTTCAACTGTTTAACGATAAATTTCCGTTCAAGTACAGTGGGTATAGCGGACAGTAAAATAATTTAAATTAGGAAAAATTCCCGCTTCTCTTCAAAATTCCAGATTTTTCCAAGTTGTTATCCAAATTCAGTGCTTCAAGTGCACTAAACCTATATTGGAGCAACTTTGGAGCAGAGAAATTCTCACTTTGGAGCAACAAAACTCTATTTTGGAGCAGCAAAATTAGCTAATTAAGAGCACCTTTCTTAGAAAGAAAAAAATAACTGCAGTTATGGTAGTTAATATGTATGTGTGTGTATATATATATATATATAGGTAAATTAACCCATTAAATCAAAGGGAAAAATACTTTATTTTAACATTTACTTTTAAAATGAAAATATGTTTAGATTAAAAGACAATCTGCAGCAAGAAAGTGTCACAAATTTTAACGCTTCATAAATTTCTACTTTTAGCAGACTTAAAATTTCAGACAAAGATTTACCTATATTAGCAGACTTAAGATTTACCTGTACATTAAAAAAACAAAAACACCATATACTAGGAACTACAGTATATGTGTCGTCGTTGAAAGAAGTGAATAAATTTAAAGTAAGTTTCAACTAGACATAAAAAATATGTTTAAGTACAAATGTAATCAATAACTAGCTAGATTTACATATCTTCAGTTTCTTAATTATTTCCTTCTTTAAAGACATAATATATTTCTATACTTATTACTTTTCAATAAACATTAACAAAGTTTTCATTTCATTTATAAAATTACATTTCTAAATAAAATTATCATTGAAATACACATTACATTGTCAACTATCATTGTTACATACAACTATCATTGAAATACACATTATCATTCTACATTTTTAAAACACATTTAAAAATTACCCCCAATGCAATGTTAAAGTTTCAACTTGACAAATAAATATTTTAAGTAAAAATTTAAATAATAACTAGCTAGATTTCTGAAACATGCATATCATCAGTTTCTAAATTATTTTCTTCTTTAAAGACATAATATACTTCTATACTTATCAATAAGCATTAACAAAGTTTTCATTTCATTTATTAAATTCCTAAATAATACATCATTGAAATACACATTATCATTCTATATTTTTAAAACACATTTAAAAATTACCCCTAATACATTATGTTAAAGTTTCAACTTAACATAAAAAAAAGTTTAAGTACAAATTTAATCAACAATTAGCTAGATTTCTGAAACATGCATATCTTCAGTTTCTTAATTATTTTCTACTTTAAAGACATAATATTTTTCTATACTTATTATTACAATAAACATTAAAAAAGTTTTCATTTGATTTATAAAATTATATTTCTAAATACATCATTGAAACACAGATTATCATTTCATATTTATTTTTAAAACACATTTAAAAATTAGCCCCAATATAATATGTAATGTTTAAATGAAAATACTAAGTTTCTAGCATTAGCTTAATGATTTTACATAAAAGATACAATTTATAATTACATATATATATTTTTATAATTATATTGACAATAATGCACACAATCACTAAATTTTTCTTTTTTTTGAAAGTGAGCCCTGCTCTAGTCTATTTTTCTCAAAATCAGCAAGAATTGAATTTATTTTAGTTGAGGACTCATCAAGCAGAACTTGTCCGCTCTCTATATCAGAAATTTTTTTTCTCTTTAGTCCCTCCTTGATTAAATTCTGGGCATTTGAAAGCATTTTTTTAGAAATATCAAGTCGGGAGTTAAGTTCTTTTTCAGCATTTTTCAGTTCTATTTCCCTATTCTTAACTTCTGATCTTTGTTCCTCAAATTCTTTTTTGCCAGTCTCAGTACGCTGATTATAATTCTTGTACGCGTTCTTCACTGATTTCAACATATCACTAGACAAAGTCACATCTGTGACATTATCATAGTCACTTAGAAATGATTTAATGCATTATTGATGCTAAAACCTCTCTCACAGTCTGCATTTCCATGAGGTAACGCCAACAATGCTTTGACCAATACTTGCACATAAGGAAACTTGGAACTGTTATTTCTTTGGAGAGAAAATACTGAATTCCAGTAATGCTGTATATTGAAACCTTCTGAGGATGATTCACAAACCACTGGAACAGCTTCACTCTGTAACACAATCCACTCATCAGCTAGAGAAGTTACAGAAGAATGCGAAATAATGTTTGGCAATTCGCGAGCAATTGCTTTTATGCATCCTAATGAGGATTCCTCTTTAATGAATTCAGGGTGTATGCATTTTAAACGCTCTAAAAATTTGTTACCTAGAGGCAAAACCTTTAACAGGTACTTTGCTGAAGTAATGTAAAAAGCCCTAGCACCTAAGTAACATTCCTTTCTGACTGTTTCATCCAATTTCTTCAGTTCTTTTTGAGTGTCACAGCCAACTTCAGGTTTCTTCCACAGTTTGCCACTGTTTACATCTAGTTCTTTCAATTGAATTCCAGTTTTATCAGCAAAAGCTTCTGAAACCAAGAACCTCCCCATCAATGCTTTAAGCATAGCAACCATCTCATCATACAAAATGGGGATAAGTGGTTCCTGACTCTGAAATATTGCTAAATATTTAGAAAAGAGAGGGCAAACATTTTGTAAAAACAATGCCTTAGCATAAGTGCTCTTATCTCTTAGTGCACACAGAATTCTTTGATGGCGTGCTGACTGCCGTCCTGTAGGTGAAGTGATAAAAAAAAATTTTAAAGCATCATACTGCTCAATAAATCTCCCAACAGATGCTTCAACAGTTAGCCAACGGCTTGACACATGCCAGACAAACACATTTTCTGGCAAATTAAGTTTTATTTGTACATCTCTAAAATCACTGTTACTTGAAGCTGAATTTTTGAAAAAGTGATAAATATCTATAACAAGGCACTCAATATCACCACCAAAAGCATTCAATCCTTCTGAAAAACCATTATGAACTTTATGCAGGGAGCATTCACTAATGTCTATCAAATTCTCATTTATCAAAGACATTTTTTTCTTCAATGCCTTCATGACATTCAGTCCATCACTGTAAAAGCTTATGAGCTTTTGGGAGGACAACTCTGATATAGCTCTTTTTACACAATCCAAAAGAATGTCACTCGTGGCGTGGCCTAAATGGAATGATTGTAAATGTTTTGTGAGGACCTTTTGTTTCATCTCACTATAAAAACGTATCAAAACATCTAATTGCTGGGTTCTTTTCTCCTGGATCGGAGTCTCATCTATCTGAATAGAATAGTAAGCTCCATATTTGTTTATCTCATGAATCAGATCTGACTTCAAAAAGGGGCCTATGCCATCTGAAACTATGTACGATAATTTAGTCCGTGAAACGGAAAACTCACTAGCTATTTTCGAGTCAGAAAACATTTTTGGGAAAATTTCTGTAGCAGTGTCACTAAACATGAAAGGGACATTGCACTTTGCAACAGCTAAAGTAAAAAAAGTTTCTGCTGCTGTGACTTTGTCTTTTTCACCCAGTTGCTGGCAGTTCTTTTGAGTAAAGTCCAGTCTTTTCTGCACTATTTTAGGTTTAATTTTACCAGCGGCAGACACACCATGCTGATTGCATTTGATAGTCAAATCACGAATAGTGCAGATGCCTTCTTCTGGTTTAAAGCCAGGTGTGCACCAGTCGGAGATAAGGTCCCCATTGCAGTCTCTTTGTTTCAAAGCATCTATGTTAAAAAGGGTGCACCTGCCACCTGAAAATAAAAGCCACCAATAATATTACTGAAATAAGGCAAACTTATGAATTCTGACCCCCATCAGATATAGAAAAAAAGGGGTGGAGAACTTAAAATAAAAAAATATGAAGGTGGAAAAAAATCACTAGTGATCAGCTTTATTTATCAACAAAACTAAGTTTAAAAATACTACTTAAAAGGAACACCAATGAAAAAAAATATTTTTAAAAACAGATCTTGCAAAAAAAATCCAAAGTTTTAGATTTGAATAAGATAGTAAAAAATAAAAGTTTTGTATTAAAACTGCTCTGTACTTAATTTTTAGTATTCAAAAGTTTATATTAAATAAAAGTTAGTTTTTAATCATGTTTCTTTTAAGTCAAAGCTACACAATAAGAAATCTAAAATCAATCTAAATTAAAAAATGCTTTTATAACATCAACATTGCTTCATATCATTTATAAAAGCATAATACTAAAATTTTTAATTTTTATCAAAAATAATTTAAAATTTAATGGTTTACAAAAATTAGATCCTACTAATATAGACATATTAAATATTTGCTAATTTTAAAAAATGATTTGATTAAAACAACTAGATAAGTGATTTATTCAGGTACTTTCAACAACTTTTGTAATATTCTAATTTCTATTATTTTATATTTTATTTTATAACCGTCGTTGAACAGCCGACCCAATTTCATGGGTTTACGACTACTTACGTTCAACTCCGTAGCCTTGCAATTTTGAACCAATCCAGAAGACAAGGAAACTCCTGGATCAGTACCCCCAGAGGTATTGATTTGTTGTGGGAACATGGAGGACTTTGAGACTCGACAGATTTAACGTGCATCAGTCACCATTTACTACACGGGGAGTCTTCGGCTGGCGAGGATCGAACCCACGACCTCTTGGATATGGGCCCAGAGTGAATTTTTTCTTTATAATAAAAGGGTTTTTTTTTTATTGACAAAAGATCACTTAAGCAAAAAAAAAAAAATTTATTTGAAAACAATATACAATGAGCAGCTTAAAAATTCATATTTTCTGCTAATTCATAAATTTCTTAATTATATTTAATTATTTCTTAATTTCTTTTTTAATTCTAAGAATGGAGGATTTTTTTTCTTCACATTTGCTATTTTTATTATAACGCAGCATTCTGATGGAACGTCTCGTATACTATTAATTAATTATCACTTTTTTCTTGAACAGTAAAAATAACCAGTAACATAGAAAACTGATTTTCAGTGTTAAAGTTTTGCTTTAGGAACTAAGAACAATGTTTTTTCCGTTTTCCTTTTAATTATCTTTCTTTTTTATTTAACTCTAACTTCAACATTCAATATGGGACGTTGTTTGTTGATATTTTTTATTCAAAGGAGTTACCTTAAGAAAAAGTCATATGTGATACATTATGAGCTAAGTACGTAACTTCCACCCTTTTCGTATTTTTAGGACAAAACTTAATTAATTTCGATTAATTATTAAATAAGATTTTCCGTTCGCGTTATTATTGGCAAATGGCCAAAATATAGAGCGCGGTCTTACAATACACGTGCTGCGCTTAAATTAGCAACAGCGCTTATTTCTAGGATATATTTTTTTCGAAAAAAACCTACAGCTTATAAAAAAGAAGGAGTAACGATTAATAAATTAGCCAGTAAAATAAAAATTCATCGAGGGGAAAAAGTAACTTATAATTTCAAAAACGATTTGTAGTAAAAAATAAAGCGGTGAATTAAAATCTCCGGAAGTTTAAAGAAAATACACATTTTATAACATTATCTATAAAATAAGAGAAAAATAACTTACCTTTAGATTTTCCACCACGAGATCCAACCATTTTCTTGAACGATCGAGGCCCGATGCCGCTGCTCAGTCAAACAACATTCTAAGTTCTCAGTCTCCAAAATGTCGAACAGTTAGGAAGGATGGAGGAGGAAGGATACATTTTATTGGTCTACCGTAACACACACACCCCTCCTACGACGAGTTCAGTACGAGTACGTCACGGAAAACGAGGAGTGACGGCCGATGACGTAATCAAAACTTCATCCCTCGCGAAAGATCGTGTGTTAGAACATTTTGGCGCACATTTGGCACAAATTTAGAATAAAATGCCGTTTCTGCTCAGTAATGCGCAAATATACCGATTTGGCGCAAAATGCGCAGCACTTGAAGCCCTGCAAATTTCCCTGATTTTTCCAGGTTCTTTCCAGTATAAAAAAAATCCATGATAATTCCAGGTTTTCAAGGTTGGCGGCCACCCTATTATACATTGTATGATAAAATATTTTACTTAAAAAAATCAAGCATTAATTACTGTAATTTCGCAAAGAAACACCACCTTTGTATATATACATATATGCCTGCACTCAAAAGTCGGTTCAGATTTAAAAAGTAAGATAATTAAATATTAAATTTACTTTAAATTTTTCTTTTTTATTTTTAGATCTTGAGGGGAGGCCTTCCTTTTAGCAGTTATCCTATTAATGAGACATGTATTTCCTTTTGATATATCCCAGACATTAAGATCTTTCTCTTGAGATGGAGAAACAGGCCACCCATGTGTATCAATGAACTCGAATTTTGTTTCAGCATCAATAAACTTATGATTTAACTGAAATAAAAAAAAATAAGTAGATTAAAGATTTAAAAAAGCTGAAATATTTAGCAGCATTTTTTTTAAAAAAACAAACAAACTATTTTGCTAAATAATTGCTGGTGAAATAAACTCTAGAGCTACAGAAAGTAAGACAATGTATCGAAAAATAATTAAATATACACTTTTAATCTAAGAAGTTACAAATTTATATGAATTTCAAATTATATGGGGACATTAAGAATGTCAATCGTATAAACTTAGTTGTAGAAAACTAACATTCCCCTAATTCTTTAAGACACTTCTACCTTTGGAGGGCACTAACTTAGCTTAACACACATATATATACATGCTAAATCAAAATTAAAAGTGATATATAAAATGTATTTTTAAAATAATTAAATGAAACATTTAGAAATTCACATTCAGCAAGAAAAATTAAATAAAAAAATATTTAACCTTACAAAAAATGTTTTAAACAAATAACAATAATTAATATGAACTAAGTACAGCATTAATATAGTATTGTATTCAAAAATACAATATTTTGGAAAACTATAAAGATATTTTTTTTGATATATTATGGAAAAAGCCAAAAAGGAAACATTTTTAGCATTTTATCATTCAAACCTGAGGTCCAATTCTTAAATCTTCATATTCAGAATTTCTCATAAAATTTTCTATAGTTTCTAACAAAAAAACAAAAAATCAATCTTGTGTTTGGTTTAAAAAAGATCTTGAAACACCTAAGTTTTATTTAAAAAAATATTTATTATTGGTACTACGTCTTATCTTAAAATGAAAAAGGAATCTGAAGTAGAGAATGTTTACAAAAAGGGCAAGGTTGGGTGCATTTATCTGAGAAAGGAAAGAAAGGTAAGCCCTCCTTTAAATAATGCCTAGGGAGAATATTTAATTGGTAAATAATGTCTTAATCACTTTTTATAGCTAGTTGACAACTAAAAATCAAAATTGATTTAATAAAATGGTTTGAAGGCATTTTATGAAAGATAAAAAAAAATTATGCTTTAAAATTATGAGTAAAATTAATTTTTAATTGCATTATAAATGTGTTAAACAGTATAATTTGATCTGTATGAATGATTTTTAATTTGAGATTGTCTACTGTAATAAACAAAGTTTTGATAATAGGACAAGTGAGAAGAATAAATATATACAGAAAAAATGATACAACATAATTGTGGTAGGGCACCTCCACTATCCCAACCAAACCATATAGGAAATTGCTAGAAATTTTGGTAAAGCTTGCTGACAAAGTGAAGCCATCTCTAGTCTTATATCTGTATAAGACCGACTTTGTTTTCATGGCAAGCTCTAACAAGATTTCAGTCAAAATCTCAGTGACAATTTTGCCAGAAAATTGCTAGATCAGTTTAACTGATTCAACATATTGCTGGATAGCTTGATAGAGATATTAGAGGGATAGTAACTCTTTTTTTTCCCACTAATTTGGGAAATTAAGCAATATACAGACTGTTTTTTATTGGGAGAAATTTCTACTAAACATAATCAATATATTAAAGTTTACTCATCACAAATTTTTTTCTGTAAATTTGAGAATATGTTGATGAAAGAATTGCTCTTTAGGTTTTGTTTTAATGGATATATATTCCAAAATAGATCCCATTGGTTGCTCATGTTTAAACCATTTTCTTGTCCTTAATAGCAGTAAAATAAAACTTTAAAAAAATAGCAATTTTACATAATAAGCTAAAAAAAAGAAAAAAAATTACTTCCACATTAATTGCCTGTCGAACAACGATCAAGGAACTATTGAAACTAATAAATATAAATCCAATAAATTCTCCATCATGCCATTTTACTCCTAGTCGAGGAAGTTCTGAAAACAAAAATCCATTTTAAAATCAAAGCTATCAAATTTGATAAACATATAAGGAATCAAAGAACACGAAGTTTTTATAACAAACAATGAAAAATTTTCCTTAGTTCTGGTTTATTCTTAATTTTCCTTGATGCTACACAACTTTTAAATAAATTTATTTTATTTTTTTGCCACCAATGCTAACAGAATAAAATAAGAACTTCACATCAATAAGTCTTAAGATATTACATAACTAAAACATAAAAAAAAGTATGTGATAGCAGGGGTCTTTTCAGAAGAAATTTGGGTCTGTTAACGGACCCTTCAGAAATTTTTTTATCTTCATTATTATTTTGTTAATCGATTTAAATCTTCCCAGTGGTAGGGGAGGAGGAAGACAGTTCCAGACAAACTAAGTTTCCCTTAGTTTAAATTTCAAATGTAGTATTCTAAGAAAATATTTCTATTTTTACAAACATTGTGTACACATTCTTATAAATACTAAATAATATTTTTCTTGTAAATATAAATCAATTTCTGGCAATTTTTTAAATAAAATATTATAAATTTAAGAATTGTTTAAATTTACTTAATGCGTAACACATTACTAAGTTATGTTATTTAAAATATGTCAATTGAAATTAATTAATAATGTGAGTGATTTTGTTTCCATTATTCGTCCGAAAGGAATATTCTGTGGTGAGCAGTTTAGGCTAAATACCCAACAATTGTATGTTGCATCTCTAATTTTGAAGCTGCAATTGTAGAGCAGAATCTTGTATCTATTTACAATTTAAAAACTTCTTGAAAAGGTTTTAAGCAATAACAGGACCCTATTTGCACAAAATCACCAAAGCAGGACCCTGGTTGAAAGAATGTGACTTAACACTTATTTTATATTCACAAATTATGAAGTTTTTTCACAATTTTAGAAAAACAGGACCTTTCACAAAATGTATGGACAGACCCCTGGATAGTAAACTAGGATCAAGAATAAACTGAAAAGAGAAACAGGAGGGAAAAAACTAAAAGGTTTGCAATAATTTGAAAAATATCTTAAGACTACAATAATACAATTATCAGAAATTATAGTATTTGTAATTTCTGATTCTGAGAAAGTGCAGTATTTGAAAGTAAAGCATTATTTTCCTTCCAATTTATATTTAAAAATAATTTATATAACAATATAAATGAGAAATAGAATTTCGGAGGTACTTTTCTCTGAATGGTATAGTTTCATACAGTTAACAACTTTGACATGTCTCCATTGCTGTAACATATGTAGGGTTCCCATTCAATAATAGAAATAAAATTCTGCAATTTTTTAAAGTTTCTTAAAAAAAATGTCAATACAATTCCAGACCGCACTTTTGCCGTACATAACAATAAAGAATCAGAAATAAAATATTTCATTTTATATAATATTTTTCCTTAAACATATAGATACAAAATAAGTCAAATATTTCATTTTGAAAGAAAAAAAAAGATTTCACAATACCCAGGTATATAGATTATAAGATAGAGAAAATATTTTACCCATGGAAAAATGCATTTGCATCAGAATCCCAAAAATCTAAAGACTTGATGGAATATATATTTTATAAGTAAAGCCATGTTAGTCATATAGTTATCATACATTAGTTGTGATCAAAAACCAAAATTAATTTATGCAGTAAAATTTAATATTTTTAAAAAATATTACCAGCCTAATGAATTTTTATATCTTTAATGAACTGCAAATGGTTAAATTTTCAGAAAAAGCTTAAAACAAGAAACTGTCACACAGTTTTATATCATTTAGTCTAATTTTAAAAAAAAGTCTGAAAAAAAAACTTAAATTATGTTTAATGGAAATTTTAAAAGAAAAAATTCTGACTCATTTCATTTTTATTTTCTCTTTAAGAACTCAACTAACTTAGCACCACACATTACCACATTCTTCCTTTTAAAATGAGTGACGTTTCTACAACAGCGATTAGGTATAGAGCAGACTTTATTCACCCAAAATCAAATTTGCTGACCATTCTATATTTTCTGATTATGTAGGAACCTTACATAGGTACTGCTGAAATCTTGGACATTGAAACTTACCAGAAACATTGAAAGGTCATTAGGAGAAACATTAAGAGAGAAGATAGCTCCGTCAAAAAGAAATAATACAAAAAATTTAAATTTAGTTTCTATTCAATTCAATGTTTTCTATTCGACAGCTGGCCGATTTTAAGTAAATGATTCAAAGAAAAATGGCAAAATAAAATTAACTACGAAATGAAACATGATACAGATTTTAATAAAAATGCTCAATAGATACCTGTAAATATATCACATTGGTATTATTTAAATATAAATTTTCAGTTGTACTCATTTCTCATTTCAAGGAATTTTTAAAGACATAGGGCTCTTTGGAGTAAATTGTATGCTCCAGACCTTCAATATTTTGTTTTAGGACTAAAAACCTATAAACTAAAACTAGTAGTATAAATACATGTTTTGTTTCATAATTCATTGATGACAAGCTGCTTTATTTCTCGGCCAAAAAAAAAAATTATAATAATAATAAAATAAAATTCTTCTAAATAAATTTTATTTGCAATAAAAAAATGTAAGACTTATTTTTTTTTGTAAATTTAATATTCAGTTTAAAAAGAATAAGCAGATTAACATGGCTAACCCTTAACAGTTAGGTAGTATAAATTAAAAAATGTCTCTGAATTCATCATTTTTTTTTATTTATAGAAAATTTAAAAAAACAAAATACAAATAACTTATGATTAACACAGTTTTTAACCAGAAATAATTAATTAGAACAATTACAAAAGATATAAAGGTCAATCATTTTCTGGTAAATAGATGAATTTCACACTTGTTTTGGGTATTTTTCAAGCACTTTCATCAAGGAATACAAAAAAAGAAAAATTTAAGAGCCTTAAACTTGAAGCAAAGCTATTATTTTAAACTACATATACCATCTTGCCATAAGAATTACCTGGGTTTTAGAATGGGAAAAAGATGCTTTAATCTAAACATTTCTTTAAAAAATGTCCAGTTTGGCCAGATTTTACTGTACAGAAGAAAAATCATTAAAACCAAATAATAATTCTCAGTATTTACAAATATTTATGAGCCCAAACAAGGTAGCATTAGAGTAATTTGTCAGTTTGCTAAAGCTTTAAAAAACACCTATAAACTAATAACAGATCTGTTCTATTACTAAACAAGTATGTCCCACACTGATGTAATGTTTATATATTCTATTACTTTAAGCCTTCATTATTTTTAAATCTACAAATATAACAATGAAATTCCATTTTTGCATTTAATTTATATACCAGAAAAGGATTCACCTTGATACCGTTTGGAATTGTGACAATTAATTATTGCTGTTTAAAAAATTATGTTCATCATTACCGTATATTCCGGCGTATAACGCGCACTTTTAATACAAAAAATAACATTGGAATGTACGGGTGCGTGGTACACGCCGAATATAAAAAATTATAGATTAAAAAAATTAAAATATAGAAAAATAATTTTATTTTAAGGAAATAACATACCTTTACCTATATACTTTATTGATTTTCGTTATTACATAAATAGTTCATTATATTCGTCTTCCGTTATTTCTTCAGACACGTCATCACAATCTGTTTCGTCTTCATCATCTGTGTTACCCTCATCCATAAATAAACAGTCATCTTCTGATCCGTCCAGATTATTTGAAATGCTGCATTTTTTGAATGATTTTCTAACCATCTCAGGCTTAATTTCATCCCATGCTTTTAATATCCATTCGCATACTGTTTCCGAACTTGCATGGCGCATATGTCCTCCTTTCGTAAAGGTTTTCTCGCCCTCCAACATCCAAGTGTTCCACTGTTTTCTAAAATTGGCTTTAAATGGTTTGTTTAAGCAGACGTCCAATGGCTGAACTAATGGTGTCAATCGATCCGGAATAACTGCCATGTGGGTGTTGCATTCTTTCAACAATTTTTTTGTATTATCTGTAAGGCGGGACCTAAGCATGTCCCACACTAAAAGGCTTTCTGGTTTTCTATTGATACTAGACGAGATATTGCACATGTACAATCCAAATTTTCGTGCGCGTTATACGAAGAGTATATCGTAAAATTTAAAAAAAGCTATTAGAAATTACGGGTGCGCGTTATACGCCGGGGCTCGTTATGCGCCGGAATATACGGTATTATTAATTCAATTTTGAATGTACAAATAGGTTACAATATATATATATTGTTTTTTTCAACAAAAACTTAAAATAAGGTAGTAGCATACATTTATGAAATGAAGAATTTAACTTCACTCTAACATCAGAAAACAGTAGTTGAAATTTTAAAAATAAAAGTACTTCCCAATTGATACACCACATACTAAAATAAAATTTGACATACCAAAATGACGTTGTATTGTGACAATGTTGGAAAGAATCAACTGGGAAATTTCTATTTTATGTTCTTCAGCCTGATCAATTGGCCATCTAAACAAAAATTATTCAAAATTAGAAAGAAAAAAAAAACAGATCAGCAAGTGCAAATAAAAGTTAGCAAGAATTGATTTCCTTTCAAAATATTTATATATATATATATATATATATATATATATATATATATATATATATATATATATGTATATATATATATATATATATATATATATATATATATATATATATACATATATATATATATATATATATATATATATATATGGGTGATTCTCACAAAATATGACAATTCACAGTCCCTAGCTCCAAGATCTAATACTCCCTGTGGCAGAATTTTTTTGGGCTTTCTGCGACAAGCCTCTCTAGCATTAATACCTTTCTGCAAGATACACTTAGTAATAACTAATATACATCTTATTAATTAAAGTTAAAGTAATAGAAACATTGTATTTACATAAAAAGCCTAATTGGATATAATATACTTGTATGTATCTTTTATTCTAATATCATGGGCGGAATTATCATATTTTGTAAGAGGAAAACACACTGATTATTTCTTTTTTCGCATTTCGTAAATCATCACATAAAAAAATCGTCAAATCAGTGAAATAAAAGAAATCCAAAATTTTTTTATTTTTCCCAAATAAGAATAAAAAAAATCATGTACATTTCCTCCTTTCTGATGCGTGAAAAAGGACTCTGTTTCCAACATTTCTGCAGAAAAGAAATTTTTTGCTTATATATTTTCTTTATTTTTCATTCTTCTCAATTAAGAATCGAAAAATTACGAACATTTCTTTCCCCTCCGACGCGCGAAAAAGGCATAATTTAAATACAATTTTAGAGAAAAAAAATTTCTTAACTTTTTGGAGAAAAGAAAATCAAAACTTTTTATTTTCTAAACGAAAATTCTTTCTGCAAGAGCTCTGTAACATTCTGCGACAATGTCGCTGTGATTCTGCCACGGGGTTAATACTATACTACAGAACCCGTTATCCGGAAATCAGAAAAAACCGTAACGAAATTTGATAAATTTTCCCGCCATTTTTTAAAAAAAAAATTTTTTTTTTTTTCCCTATAAGATTTTAGGATTTTTCTTTCTTTTTTGAAAGATGTTTCCCTCACCATCATTTTGGAAATAATTACTATTGTATTACTTCATCGTTTTTTCTTCTTTTTAAGAACATTTCCAAATTATTTTTTTTACTTTGGTTTAACAATAAAAAAACGGCTTCTTGTAGAGATTAAGAAAACCGGAAAAATCAGTTATCTGGAATAGCGATGGTCCCGATTCTTCCGGATAATCGGTTCCCTACTACTAAAGGAACTTTTGATAAATAGCATCGCTGTTAGCATTTTAAAATGACTTTGCACTAGCATTGACTGTTTTGTACAGTTAAAAATTTTATTTAATTTCAAGTTCCCAGTATGTCACAAACAATAGTGCCAATAATAACTAGCTTCAAAACTTCGAATAAATATTTCAATATCTAATTTTCTTCATCTCAACCGTTGTAAGCATTTCTAGAATATACGCAGAGGGTATTATTTACAAAAAATTTGTTTAAAATAATTTTTTCTGTCAATAATTTGCTTGACACATGAAAATCTGTCATTTTCCTGGCTACTTTCATCCTATGTTAACAGATTGATTAGATACCCTCTTATATGAACATGTCTTGTTGCATGAATAAAGAACTAATTTTCTGGTTCAAAATCTATTTCAAAAATTTTTTCAAGGTGCATAGGTTTTTATGTTGTCATTTTTTTGTCTTCTTGAAATCATTAATAACATAAACTACATTGATTTACCTGAGTTATTTCAAGAAATCCTGTTTGTTTTCTGCAGAATGTAAACGTCTTTGGCCAAAATATTAAATTAAAGTAAAGTTAAATGCTATAAAATGATAAATTTGTCATTACCCTGGCTGTCATTTTCCAGGCTTAAGAATGCCAGGACATTGATGTCTTACCAGAAAACTTTTCAAACAGTATATTGTAAGGAGGGAAAGCAAATATTAAACTAATACCAAGTTTATGTATGATTGTAATATGCTTGAATGTAATCAAAGTTATTTATTTATTTAATGATTGATTATTATACACAATTAAATTCTGCATATATCAGCAACAAAATATTTTGTGATTCTTTCTACAGTGGATAAAAAGAATTAATTTAAGCAATTTATGGTCTATCTAGCATAAAGGATTAAGTTGAGTTACTTACTATCAGGGTTCGTGATTTTTTCGATTTTTTTAAAAAAAAATCAAAAGAATCGGATTTTTTTTATTTAAATCGGATTTTTTTGATTTAAATCGGATTTTTTTGATTTAAATCAGATTTTTTGGATTTTTATTCAAATACACTGTAAGAACTTTAATTTATGATTAAAAAAATTATAAATGTTTAGTCAAATTAACTTAATATTAAAACTATATTGTAACAATATTTTAGAAGCTCTAACTAAAATAATTTTTCATTATAATGCATGGCTTTGAATGCTTAGCATTCATTTTGAAACAAATGCATGATTAAAATTTAAAGACTAGATGAAATAGAGAATTTGAAGAATAATTCAGGGGTCTGTCTGGGTTTTTTTGAGAGGTACCTATTTTGTGAAAATAAAAAATTATATTAAAAAATCAACACAAATATAGTAAAAATATGGATTTATCGTTTCTTACGAGACACAAAAGTAAAATTTTAAGAAAAAGTATTTTGTGTGATTATTCTATCATTTTTCCTTAAGTTGAATTTGTAAAGGTACCGTTAAACGGTAGTAAATTTGGCTTGGACAGATCCCTGTATTTTAACTATTAAGACAAAGTTTCAGTTAGCAAACCATAACTTTAATTTAAAATTGTGATTTCTTTTTTTTTTCTCTTGATTTTTAAAATGACAAAATAAATGTAGCAGACTGTGTTTATAAATGTAGTCATTCACCAAAAAATAAATAAATACTTAATATATATATTTTTATATTAAAATATTCATTTTTAATTCTATATCAAAATAGATAAGTTAAGCTAAAAATTAGAAAATCTATGTACTCATTGGAATTTTTTTTCACAAAATTTCTTTATAGAAAATCAGATAATGTCAAAGATACTGTAAACATATTATGAGAAAAAAATACCAGTTAATAACCCTACTGCATCAAATAGACTTTGAAAGGGAAGAATGACACTATATTAGGAAAAAAACATCTGAATTCATCTGCCTTTTTTTTTCTTTTTCTGTTTTTGGCATATTAGGGTAATTTCTTTTTAATATAACCTCAAGCTTCAGAAATATACATTTTCCACCAATAAAATATGATGTAGATTTTAATTCACGCTTTTTCATTCAAAAGGTAGAATTTGTATTATTTTTTGAAAAAAATTCATGCTTATTAATACAGCTACAGCTATGCAAGTCTATATTAAGACAGCATTAAATGTTTACTTTAATCTGTACTTTCAATCTCAAGAATCAAAACATTTTTAAAAATGTAATTTCAAATGTGTTGGAATTTAACACACACCAAGAAAGTAATTTCGTTAACTAAAATTAATTAATGCAGCAATTTATTTAAATTAAATTTTAAGACTAAGAAAAGAAAATAATAAAAGTATCAAAAATTTAAAACACTGTTTTTTGACTTTTAAAATCAATATATATAGATAAAAAAAATTAGTTGATTTAAATCAATGACTTTTTTAAAAAAATCATTTGATTTAAATCGTGATTTAAATCAAGCTGATTTAAATCAACGAACCCTGCTTACTATTAACTTAAAATGACTGTTTTTTAAACTTCTATGCTAATATGTCATTTTCCTGGCATTCAAGATTTGAATTTCTATTTTTTATTTCCCTCGAGAAAATGCCAATAAACTACACTGCTGTCTGTAAGATATTAATAAATGTAACTAAAGAAGTATACAAAAAAAAACTTAGATTATATTGAAGACTTTAAATTTGAAGAAATTTTTTGGTTCGAATTGTTATCGTTCCAA
Source organism: Parasteatoda tepidariorum (assembly GCF_982258835.1). Taxonomy (NCBI): domain Eukaryota; kingdom Metazoa; phylum Arthropoda; class Arachnida; order Araneae; family Theridiidae; genus Parasteatoda; species Parasteatoda tepidariorum. The sequence continues at coordinate 47,786,463 of NC_141765.1, read as the reverse complement.
AGAATCGAATCCCCCATATATATAGAAGAATACTGGTTTTACATTGTCCATTTTGTATGTTATCCTGCTTCCTACATTATATTCTGCTGGTCTGTGAAAATCGCAAACACTTATCCATTACCAACTTAACCCACTGACGGTTCTGCACGTAAAAAGTCGCATTTTAACCTGCAGTCTTCTCTGCATAGCAAAACCGGTTTTCCCATGTTAACTGATAGGGGAACTGTGTGTAGGGGAGAAACATTCTCCCAATTTTGCCCATTTCCTTAACCGCCAGTGGGTTAAATTATCCCAGATTTTAAGTTACCCTTTTTAAGAAAATTCCACTTTATAAGATTTTCTAACAGATCAAAATAATTTTTCTCTACAAAGTTCGAACAATTTTTTTCCTGGGTTTTCTTTTTCTTCTTTCTTATTTCGACTTACTTTCCATTCTACCTTATTGTCCTTTGTCTGTGAGAGGATATTTCCTTCTTGAGTCAAAATCAGAAGAGTGGGGAAGAATCATAAAGGTCCAGGGACAATCTTAGATTTTGTCCCTGGGCCCGAAAAAGATAAAATAATTATGCCATGCTTTGGAGCAGAGTTAAATAAGATGAAAAACTTTCTGCAAATACAAAATCTCAATTAAAAAAATTTCTATGTGCTTTAATTAACTCTTAAAACAAGTTTTAATCCTTATGTAGACACTTCATTTTGGCAAAATTCGTTTGAAAATCAGCAATTTTTTTAAAAATGTTTAATTTTTACAGAACTCTATACTTATCCATAGCACAGGGATAAGTTTGGTAAAAAACCAAAGAAGGCTTAAAATAGAAATACAATATAAAATAGAATAAATTAAAATAAAATAGAAAAATTGAAATAGAAATTTCCTTGTCATTTCCATCTTTGAATTGCTTTATTTTCTGTTATGGGGCCTTGGGGAACTGTCGGTTTTTGGTTTTACCATCAACAGCACAAAGGCTCCAGCATGTTGACAAAATGGTGTGTCTTCTGATGAAGTGCCATTTTTGATAACATGCGTATCTTTAGATTTCGTTTTGCTTGTATTTAAATTCTCATACTTTTATTTATACTGTTTAATTAAGACAATTTTGATTTTAGCTGCTTTTTAAGTACTTTTACATTTCAATTTATTGTTTTTAAATTAAATTTTGCTCTTTGTTTTTGTTTAATTCTATTTTCATACTTTGATTGGATTCATCGCATGTGTCATACTCTTTGGTAAGTTGTTTATCAAGGAAGAAAAGGGGCTGTCTTCCTCCTTTCTACACTTGTTTCATGAACTAGATTTACAATTTTGCTTTTTATAAAATTAAATAATAACTCACCCATGATTAGAGAGAAACTTAAATTTTTCTGGAAGGCACAAGTTTTCTGCATTCAATAGTCTTCGAAAGTTAGAGCAGCTTAAAGATAAATCACTACATATTATAGAGCCCACAATAGCACCATCATCATAGCAGTTTGATTTATCAACAAAACCATCATTTCGCAATTTAATACCAAGAATAACTTGAGAGTTTGAACAACCATTCATAGTTATAAGCCTGTTATGAATAGAAAAAAAAGATTTTTTTAAAAAACATATCTATTGATTTCAAAAGACTGAGAAAATTTAAATAGTTGATACAGTAGAATGCATAATAATGAAGATAGATTTCAAAGTGAAGATATAAACTATTAAACAAAAGTTGGAGTAACCTAAACACAATGACAAAGAAATTTATTTTAAATTCTATGTTAAGTAGTATTGTCGATATTAGTTTAAGTATCAAATTATATTAAACATCAAACTTACTATGTTTGGATTCTTTTGTAAATAATAATTGATAAATTGAACACACCAACTTAGATGTTTTCATCTTTGATACGCAATCAAAAGGTATAGCTTATAATCATGTCTAATATGTGATGTATTTGGTGCAAGTATAATAAAAAAAAAGAAAAAAATTCAGCCAATTAGCCACAATGTCTTCAAATATGTTTAAATGACAAGTGATACTTTTTAACACACAAAAGTAAAAAGCATATTTGCATATTGATCAAAAAAATTTTAAGTCTATGAAAGTTTAGAAAAGAGAAATCGTATGTAAATTTGTGTTACCTTGTTAACACATAAGTAAATTATAAGAAATAAAAAGAATTATTATATCAATAATTAATATTAATTATTAAAAAATATGCTAATAAAGTTTACAGCCTTCTTAAAAAGCTATTCTGTGGCTAAAAATACTTAGATATAAATATATTACTTAGGTCCTTTAATTTTGTAATCATGAACTATTTCCATTTGGAAAAATAAATTTCATTAGATAAAAGAGTAGTTCTTAACCCACTGGCGGTTAAGGAAATGGGCAAAATTGGGAGAATGTTTCTCCCCTACACATAGTCCCCCTATCAGTTAACATGGGAAAACCGGTTTTGCTATGCAGAGAAGACTGCATGTTAAAATGCGACTTTTTACGTGCAGAACCGTCAGTGGGTTAAGCTTCAAAAAATTTTAGAATTATATATTACATATATGTATACAGTGAAACCTCCTGTTAAGGACACTCCTACAAAATGGATGCCCCTCAATACCGACATATTTTTAATTCCCTGGGAATGAATAAACCATTATATACATTCTCTGCAAAGCGGACAGTCAATTTTGCTCTGAACTGTTATTTTCTATCTCTTTAAATCGGGCACTACTTTTTTCAAATTTGAAAGAAAAAAAACATCCTATTTTTGCTTTAAATTGCAAGAAAAAATGCATTTCACCATTTTTAAAGCAAGTAAATTTTTTGCCTTATCTATCTATAGCTGAAAATATTGTTGAATTATTTCACTACAAAAGAATCAATCTTTCTCCAGTCCCCTCACCTTATCTTTGCAAAGAAAGGAGAGGAAATGATACTGCTCTTGTGAAATAATTCAGACAGCTGCATCTTTTGATCTTTTCATCTGGATGACATAGGTTATGAGATCCCTCAAGTTAAAATGAGGTCTTAATTGTCTCAATGCTTCTTCCGTGCTGAAAACTTCTTTCATTTTCTTATCAATTTGAAGACTGTATTTAACACAGCTGGGGTAAAAAAAAAATTTTTAAAAAAAGAGAAAAGAAGTATAATCATTAACCTGTTCATATAAATGAAACATTTATTCAGACACTTGATAGATGATCAATTGTGAATAAACAACTCCATAGGTCCGCATGACTTAGAGGTATGCATTGCTTTTTTTTCCCTGTGAATCATGGGAGGTTTACTTTCAAATAGGTATTAACCACGTTTCCTATTAAGTGATAGGTAGGTGTTAGGAGATGTAAACCTAATAATTGAAACCAACTGAGGACCAAAAGTTCCTATTCGGTATCATATGTCTAACTTGGATATCTGTGCTATAATAGGAAAATTATATTCTTTTATCTTTAGCTACATCTAGAATTATGCATTTATATCAAGCTTTTTAATATATTCTATTTATCAAAAAAATATTTTGAACAGTTTAAAGAAATATTCCTGTTAATAGTTCTGGTAGATTATTTAATTATTTGTATATCTTTGAAAATATTATAAAAACAATATACGGTGTTAAACTTAAACTTTGTTATTAGGGCACCCTTTCTGTAAATGGAAAACTCTCATAAATTGATAATTTTTCAGTTTCAAGAATGTCCGCTTAACCGAGGTTTCACTGTATATATTGCATATTTATATATATATACCCAAATAATAAGCGCGTAGCTAAAAACAAAATTATCTTTGAATTTCTAGAATAGTCACTGAGTCATTGCTAAATAAAAAATTAGAAAACTAAGAAAAAGTTTTATTGAACTTAAAAAAGTTTATTTTGAATTTAAAATTTTATAAAAAATTATGAGTGTAAAAATACCAAATATAACGTTTTGAAACAATTTGAATAGTATTGCACTGGTGATCAGTCATGTTTCTTCTTACCGTAGCAGTCATTTTTCTCCCTAATCATTCAAGTGAATTCATTTTATATTAGCCAGCATAAGCAAATTATAGCATCTCAACTAAAAATAGTTTGATACATACCAGACATGTATTTAAAAATAAACGCAAATGTGGAATGATGAAAAAGAATCTAGTTAAAAAATAAAAAAAATAGGGTTAGTAAACATAGAATACTGGATGTGATAAGTACCACTATTAACGAAGTAGACAGTTTAATTTAATCTATGTTATATAATTATTTATTCTAGCTTGGTTACTTTTAAACATTATTTTTAGTAAAATAAGATGCTTGAGAGCCATTTTATGATCTTTATTTTACTACAATTGGTCAAGAACATTTCTCAGCAAAAATAGAATTACAAAAATAAATATGACAGAAACATGTTTGAAATAACTCTTTAAATAAATTGAATTTTTCATTGTTGATCAAGTCATGTATTTGTTTGCTGGACTTAAAACTTTCGACATTTCTTGTTTCTTGATCAAGCTATCACTGTTAGTATAAGTTTTAATTAAAAGAGATTCATCCTTCTTAATTTATTAAAAATTTCAAGCAGATTTTCAATTTAAAGTAAATAACTTTCTTTAAAAAATAAAAAAAATTTTAAGTCAAAAAAGATCTTTACTTCAATTTTATCTAAAAAGGATTAATGTTTACAGTTTAATTGCAGCTATTCAAGTGAGAAATTTCTCCTCTCACTATGGTTGGCATTTTCTTGCAGAATTTATCTCCTCACATAGTGAATGACAGGTAACAACAAGGTATTTGCTACACTTGAAATTTTCAAATTCATGACAAATTCCAAGAATTTTTCATGCCTTAACGAAGTTACTACTTCATCTGACAAAAACACAGCAATAAATTTAAAAAAGCATTATAATAACATTAAAATTGAAATGATAGGTGTAACCAAAATCACAGCGAAATTGTAGCAGGAAATTGAGCTAAAAGATGAGTAGAAATGTCACTAATACTGTAAAAATAATTGAAAACATTAAATACATACAATACTTTGTATTCATATTGTTAAGTCAAATTTTTCTTTTAAGCAAATATTGAAAGAAATGTAAAAATATGACAAACATACAATTCAAACAGTAGAATCTACTTTTACAATGTTGTTATTTTTAATTTATTTGCAGGACAATGAGAAGTCAGAATTATTATAAAAGATGAAAGGAAATCTCTTTATTTTGATACTTCATCTTTTACGAACATAAAGTATCAATATAAAAGCGCAGAACTATAAGGTCCTTAAAAGTTTCCACGTTAGACTAATTTATATAAAAAGAGAAGTGAAATGCATGTCTTTTTTTATGTGGGTCCTTATGACATGAAGCATACAATTAAAAAAATCTAAAAATGTCCTTCAGCAACACTTACAAAAACAGAACACACAACACAGTTTCCTATAATAGTCACAGAAAATAGAAATAAAGATTACATTTAATCATCTCACTTAATGTCTTGTCATTTCACCTGAGGCAAAACAATATTAATAGGATTTGCCGGCTACATTAAATTATAAAAACAAATATATTTAAATCAAAACAAACTAAGGTAAACAGTCTTACACTTTAATATAACAGTCACACGCAAATTTTTTTTTGTAAATTTAAACAATAACAATTGCTGAATTTCAAATAAAGCGGAATCACCGGGATTCGTGAATAAAACAAACATGTATAAACAGAGAAAAATTGCGTCATAGTCACATTCCAACATGTTGTAAAGTGGCTTGAAGCTTAGATGGTATTTAAATGGATTACTTTATATAATGGGAAAGGTCACATGATATTGAAAAATCAGTTAATAATGGTGTGTACATAATATGTATAAATAACTAGGTATTTTATCAATATCAGATATTTTTTTAAAAAACATTATATTGTTACATTACAATGCAACGTAACTAAGCGAGTTTTGAAAAAAAATCAGTAATAAATATAAATTATTTCAGTAATAAATATAAGTTCGTAAAAAATTTTGAAATTCAAATTTCAAACCATCATCCATTAATGACAATCGAAATGGGCTGCAGATGGCGTAGAGTAGAACTATGGCAATACTTCGCATGTTTTCCCGATCAGCGTGTGGAGAGTCATAGGAGAAGGAATTACGATAGTTTCTGTCTTGATTTTCAAATACATTTAAAACTTTTAAGATAGGAAACTATATGGAACTGAAAACTGCATGAAGCATAGCTTTAAGAAAAAGCGCAATGAAAATTTTAAAAACGTTTTTAACATTTAAATACGAAAAGTATTAAGAAAAGGAAAAATATTGTTGTACATTCCTATGCAACTGAAAAGTGGAGGAGAGGGAAGGGAGAAAAGCCAATAAAGGCAGGGAACCGGTTTTCTCCCCAGATAGCGTATTCTAGAACTGCGATCGCCTATATTGAACTGAAAACTACATTAAACATAGTTCCAGGAGAAAGCGACGAGGATATTTAAAAAAAAGATATTTGTGACAATTAGATACGAAAAATATCAAGAAAGGGGAAAAATACGAGGAGGAGAGGGAACGGTTACGCCATGAAACCGGTCTTCTCCCCAGATGGCGTATTCGAGCGTTGCAATTGCGAATATATATAATATAAACTATAAATGGCCATTCGTCCAAATTAGAATAGTTAGAAAAATTAAATTCTTTTATCATCAACTTCTTTCTTTTATCAATTTTCAAACTCTAAATAATAAAATTCCTTTAAACACGTGATCATTGCTCAAATATTGGACTTTTTTGTTTTTCAGAAAACACAAAAGAACAAATAAATTCATAAATGTTTTTATTAGTATGCAACATGATATTAACGCTCGCATTCGCCCTCTGGGGAGAAGATCGGATCGATGTCTTGATCCTCCCCTTCCCTCTCCTCCTTTTCTAAGTTGCATAGGAATGTACTACGATATTTTCCCATTGCTTAATTTTTTCATATTTAAGTAGCAAAAAAAAATTTTTTTTTGAAAATTTCCACGACGATTTTCTTAATAATTATGTTAAATGTAGTTTTTAGTTCCATATAGTTTCCTAACTTAAAATTTTTTAATCTATTTGAAAATAAATACAGAAACTCACGTACTTCCCTCTCCTATGACTCTCCACAAGCTTATGGTGGAACGATGCGAAGAGTGTTGTCTTAAGTTGAGAATTCTACTCTATGCCACCTATAGCCCATTTCGATCGCCAATACAACTGGAATGCGAAGGAAAGGGAAAGAGGAAAGATCTTTACCCCGGGTGACGTATTCGAGGGCTGTGATCGCGAATAGTTAAGCCTCTGGCTTGAACATATCTTTCAAACAATGAAATAAATTCCAAATAAATATCGCAGTGCAAAAAATCATAAAAAAATTCATGAAGTGTTCAATCTTATAATAGAGTTTAAATGCTCTGGACTTTGCGTGAATGGATGGTTGACCCTGTAAAGCTAAGTGCAGATAGAAAATAACAGGTGGTCAAAACATGACGTCAGGCTTCCGGGTTACTATTTCTGACTAAATTGCACACATACGCTTGAAAAAACGCGACATCCAATATTATTATACTTGTAGTGTTTTCATTATAACGCGTTCCTTCAATTTAACTTTCAATGAAAGAAACAACAATTGAGTTTAGAAGACTCCACAAACTTGGTATGATGCTACCCAGAATTTAATAAACGGCTCTATTTTACACAAATATATATAATAAGGGATAAGTCTCAAAAAAGGGCAAACCTTCCACTTTATTTATGCTGTGATATTAATTTTGCTAAATTTGTTTTAGGGTCATGACACGTTGTGGAGTTTATTAATTACAGAAAACTCTTATGAATGGTAAAACAACGCGTAAATTTAAATACCAATCAATTTAATAAAACTTTCTAGAATAATAAGCCTGCTCACATAATATCTCTTAAGCATAACATAAGTGGAATAATACTCCAGAAGTTTTCTTAACTTCTTCCGGTTTCAGGAAACTGCGTTTTGCGGTTGTTCTGCGATTGTTTGCTTGCAGTCCATTGGATTCAATAAGATTCTTTTCTTTTACAAAAATTATCTATAAATATTTAATATACAATGGATATCATAAATTAAGGAAAAATTTCAAACAGAGTGATAACTCTCCCAAAATTAAGCAAATTCCGATGAAATATGAATATGAATTGCTAAGTAAAAACTGCAATATGTAAACTATTATATAGTAACTATAGTAAACTATGTAACTTCCATTGCAGTGCCGATAGCTGCACTACAGTAAAATTTTCTTCAAATTAATAAAATAATAAAAAATAATTATTATAATGTAATAATTATTTTTTATTGGAATTATTATTTTTATTATAATAATATTTTTTATTATAATAATATATTTTTCTATTATAATAATAATAATTTAAACCAGCAAACAGAAAAGAAGAGTTTTTATATTTTTTTCATTTAAATTGTGTCAAGTATTAAGATATGTATTACTTATACAGAATTGCATATAATTCGATTTGTATATAATTCGATTTAATAAAAAGGAATTTTAATTAATAATAAAACTAAACAAAAGATACATTTTAGTAAAACATCAAACTGCATGTTTAGATTATAATAAATAAAATTACTACACTTATTCCTTGGAATTTATTTTAAGCATTGCAGTACAAAGTAATACAAGTAAAAAACAAAAATCTTATGACCTGATTCAATGGAAAAAGTAATTAAATAAATAAATAAACACAAAACAACAAACATTTTTGAGTCCAAAATACTATATATTATTTAAAAGCTATTGAAAAGCTGCGTCTTAGTTTCAGCTATACGTTTACCGGTCGGACAGAACTCGTGACGTCACAAGTAAACATAAGCTAGTTCTTCGGCTTCTCCCCTTCCAGTTGGCCATGACCTCACCGTGCAGTATTGCTATTTCGCTAACCTTTCTAATGCGTATAAATCCCGTTATAACATTCGATTTATACTCTTGCTGTCTTTCGTAAAATTTTGCTATCTGTTTTTCAAACTAAAAAAAGTTTTTAATCCGTTCTTTGTATTTACTAGGAAACCCACATATTTAGTTAAATAAATAAATAAATTCCACCACCTCGTAAAAATGGATATATCCGAGTGTAGAATGTTTAAATCACTTTAAAATAAACATTTAAAACCATCATTCATGTCCTTTTAACCCTTCTTACTATTGAGAAATTATGTAAGCATAGAAAATAATTAACAATCACCTAACTCCAATCAACATTTAAATAAACTCTCTTTTTAAATAAACTGTATAAGTATAAACAGATTATTACCCTTCTATTTAGTAAGAGGCAAAGACATTTAAAGGATAAAATTATCAAATAAATTTTAACAAGATTGATAGCTTTGAAGATCGTTTTGGTAATTTTATCATGATACTTAAGAGAATGGCATAAAAATCCTTTATTTTAAATACGATACTTTTGAGATTTTAATTTGTTACTAAATGTACTGTTATAAGAAAGATAATTTTGAAAAGTAAAATGTCCAGTAAACCGTAAAAACAGCGAACGATAAAGTTTAGATATGAATAGTTTAAAAACCATATATTTTGATTTAATTCTTAGAATTATGGATTGTTTCCCCAGAACTGTCTTTAACATATGGTGATTTTGAAAGAATCTTTTATTCTCCGTGTGCTGTTCACATTCAACTTTTTTCAAATTTCTCATTCTGACTGGTCACTAGGCCAACATGTGTGCAAAACTCATAAAATGGATAATCCAGGGTATTATTTTACTTACTAACAAATGCTTGAGAACTTTGTCAAACATTATAATAGAAATAGGTAACAATTCCTTAAATTAAACAGCAATATATAGACGGGTTATAATATTTTTTGGATAACTGCTCTGTGAGGAAATCAATCAAGAGGCAGGGATCAAAAGCAAATAAATATATCTGAAACTTGATGTTTATCAAGAACCTTTGGTATATTTAGCCTCTTAAAAAATAAAAATAACATTTAATGAAAGATTGTAATCAGAAGAAAGATTTTTTAATCATCTGAGCAAAATATTACAAAAAACAAAACGAGGGAAAAGAGTAGAAAAGGAAAACTTTTTTCTTTTGATTTCTTTGTTACAAGCATAGAGCTGTAATAGTTCACCTGTATGCTATCTTTTGTAAGAAGCATATACAAATAATTTTAAATAAAACTTAACAAAACAGTAAAAGAATTGAATTTAAAGAAATAAATGAGTACAAAAGTATAATCATTCCTGAATGGTCAAAATAATTCTTAAAAAATTTATTATTTCTAAATTTCTAGTAATTAATAAGCACAAGCACAGCAAAAAAAATTATATATATATATATATATATATATATATATATATATATATATATATATATATATATATATATATATACACTCTAAAACAAAAAAATCGACGTACCAAGAAGGAGTTGTCCGATTGAAACGAAAATTGGTGCAGAGGAAGACAATGTACAGAATAATAAATGATTAAAATTTCAGAACAATTGAATAATTTATTGCACAGTTACAGTAACAAGTTCAATAAGGTGTTGACCCACCTCTAGCCTGGATACAAGCTGCCACACGGCGTGGCATAGACCGATAAAGCTCCCGGATGGTCTCTTGCGGTAGTTCCTGCCAAATTCGATCCAGTTGTCGAACGAGGTCATCAACATTCCGTGTCAGATGCAATCGCCTTCCCATTATATCCTGGACATGCTCGATGGGAGAGAGATCTGGTGATCTGGCAGGCCAAGGAAGAGTTTGACAAGCTTGCAGACAGTTCATAGCAACACGTGCCGTATGTGGTCTGGCATTGTCCTGCTGAAAAACCAGCCCAGGGCGCTGCAAAAGGAACGGTAGCAAAACAGGTCTGAGGATGTCGTCGACGTACCGCTGTGCAGTAAGTGTACCTCCAATGACGACCAAAGGGGTCCGGCTGTCAAAGGAAATGGCACCCCAGACCATAATACCTTGTTGAGGGCCGGTGTGGCTTGCAATAGTGAAGGCAGGATCCCCCCTCTGCGCTGTGCGTTTCCAAACACGTCTTCGATGATCGTCAGGACACAGTTGGAAGCGGGATTCGTCGCTAAAGACTATACGTCTCCAGTCGGCATCATTCCAGCCATATCTGTTCAAAACATTCATGCATACGAAATTTCAAAGCAATCGGATGATTGCTTCTTGGTGCGTCGATTTTTTTGTTATAGAGTGTATATATATATATATATATATATATATATATATATATAGGTCGCTAGTCAACTAGATGAAAATTAATATTCTGCATTCCATCATACTTAGTTTCGAATACGACATTTTTTTCATTTCTCCTGAAAGTGCGACATTTTTGTCCTTTGCCTTTATTCAATTTATTTTTCTTACAATGATGTTTCCATTTTTCTAAAATCTAACAAACCCTTCCAATTATACGTAATAAAAGCAATTAATTTATTATTTCATTATTATTATGACAAACAGCTGAATTTGAATGAGTAAAATGTCACATCTGTATCTAGTTCTTAACCTATTACACTGTAAAAAATTCCGTTAAAAAGTACCGGAACTCAACAATCCATTTTTACTGGATCATGTTACGGTACAAAAAAACTGACATACCTTTTTTATTAGTATAATAATTACCATAAAATCACTGAATCACTGGAATTAAATAAATATTACTGTCAAAGTTACCGTATTATACTTTACGGTAAAAATGGATTTTACGGAAGATGTATCTTATTTGCCGGAACTTTATACCGTAACTTGATCCGGATGCTTTTACAGTGTAGCCAGATATTCAAATAAGTGTTTTTGTAGCTATATATTATGGTTAGCAGAAATATGTAACGTATTTTCCCTTCGTTTTTATATTTTCACAATTCATCAGAAAAATTTGGTCCCATAGTTTATCTGCTATTACTGTCCCTTAGTATAAATACTAATAAGCAGCAATATAATAAGGCACGACGCCCCCAAAAAGTCACATATTAGAACCAAATTGGACTGAATTATTGGTATGACTCATTATTCCTCATATACAAACTTTTTAGATCATAGGTTAAGGAATTTTGCTTCCAAATCATCATCATCATATATATATATACCATAATAAACTTAATAAATCTTAAATTCTTCCTTTTTTTTAAAATTTTCACTTTTCCTTAATTCTTAATTGTCTAACATCTATCATAAATATATATTTAGTATTTACCATAAGCATACGTGGTAAACACCGTAAATCAATAAATTGATAATAGAAGAGGATAATAGAAGGACAAATTAAATAAAGACAATCAATTCAGAATACTGATCAGATGAATATGAGTTTGAATTACGAAAGAATAACTAACTCTCAAAGACTGGCAGGCAGGGTTGCAAAAATGCTATAACAGTAGATTAGGAATAAATAGAACAGTAAAAATAATAATGAGCCAAGATATCAACGTTCTCA